>NW_025048726.1:77500-377500 GCF_018831695.1 Puntigrus tetrazona
CCAGAGAGACATGGTGCGGGACTGCAACCTCCTCTGCTTCACCAAGACATGGCTGAACCCAGTGGTACGCCATACAACCGGCCGAGTTTTTCTCTGTTTACCGCATGGACAGAACAATGGAGTCGGGGAAGACAAGAGGAGGTGGAGTGTGTCTGATGGTGAACAATCGCTGGTGCGAGTTGTTTACCAACCCTCTCTCACGCTCCTGCACACCAAACCTGGAACTTCTGACCATCAATTGTCGCCCTTTCTATCTTCCACAAGAATTCAGCTCGGTCATAGTCAGTGCCGTTTATATTCCACCTCAAGCACGATCACCTAACATCACACCAGTCACAGCACCGGGGCGCGCACTCATTGTGATGGGGGATTTTAACAGTGCAAACCTCAAGCGCGCACCGCCAAACTTTCACCAGCAACTCACCTGCCCCACCAGGGGCGAAAGGACACTGGATCACTGCTACACACCCTTCATAGAGAGCTACAAGGCAAAATCATGCCCACCGTTTGGTAAATCGGACCATGGCGCCATCTTCCTCGTGCCTGTTTACAAACAGAGGCTGAAACAGGAAGCCCGGTACAGAGGAGGTGTCACGCTGGTCTGACCATTCGGTGGCCGCTCTGCAGGGCGCTTTGGATGGCGCAGACTGGGCCATGTTCAGGTGTAGCTCCGAGGGCGTCAACGTGTTCACAGAAGCAGTGATGGGATTCATCGGGAAACTAGCGGATGACACGGTAGAAAACAGTCATCAGGGCGTTTCCCAACCAGAAGCCGTGGGTAAACCGTGGGTAAACTATCCACGACTCTCTGAGATCCGCTCCGCGGCCTATAACACGGGGATAGTGTTACGAGCCTCCCGTTTGTCTAGAGGGCACGCAAGGCTGTAACAAATAAAGTCTACAAAAAAAAAAAAAAAACGTCGGACGGTCACATCAATCCCTGATCCAGAAAAGCACAAGCGCAGTCTTGAATAAATATCTTTCATTTATTTAAGAACAGATGAATAACAGAGGAAGCAAATCTTCAGGAGAGGGCAAGGCCAACATAATAAACAAACTACAAACTACAAACTACAAAATATAAATAACCTACTCAAACGAAAATAAATAAATAACAGAGTCTTACCTTAGATATTTAATCTCTCCCTGAAACAGTCTACAGTCCCCTCGTGTTTCAAACAGTCCATTATTGTTCCTGTGCCGAAGAAACCTCTTGCCTCTTGCCTGAATGATTACCGCGCAGTTCTGGCACGGTAGAGATGAAGTGCTTTGAGAGACTCGTCAGAGACTTCATCACCGCATCACTACCGGACACACTCGACCCACTACAATTCGCCCACCGCCAGAACCGGTCTACGGAGGATGCCATCACACACCTCCTCCACACAACCACGAGCCACCTGGATTTTAGAAAGGGAACTATGTGAAATTGCTGTTCGTGGACTATAGTTCAGCGTTCAACACCATAGTTCCCTCCACACTCACCTCGAAGTTGGAGGTCCTGGGACTCAGCCCATCCCTGCGTCACTGGATCACCAACTTCCTGACCGACAGACCACAAGCCGTCACGGATGGGAAAACACACCTCATCCTCCCTCACTCTCAGCACTGGAGCCCCTCAGGGTTGTGTTCTGAGCCCCTGTTGTACTCGCTGTACACACATGACTGTGTGGCCACTACAAACTCCATCACCATCATTAAATTTGCTGACGACACTGTCGTGGTGGGCCTGATATCCAACAACGATGAGATGGTCTACCTTCAGGAGAACAATCTGCTCCTGAACGTCAGAAAAACAAAGGAGTTAATAGTGGACTTCAGCACGAAGCAGGTGCGCTCTTACCATCCCATCATGATCAAAGGGGACCCGGTGGAGAGAGTGGACAGTTTTCGGTACCTGGGTGTTCACATCACGCAGGACCTGTCTTGGTCCTGTCACATCAACACCCTGGTGAAGAAGGCCCGGCAGCGTCTATACCATCTGAGGCGCTTAAGGGACTTCAGACTCCCATCTCAGGTGCTCAGGAACTTTTACACCTGCACCATTGAGAGTGTCCTGACGGAAACATCACCTCCTGGTTCGGGAACAGCACCATGCAGGACAGGCGAGCCCTTCAGAGGGTGGTGCGGTCAGCTGAGCGCACCACCCGCACTGACCTCCCTGTGCTGCAGCACATCTACAACAAGCGGTGCTGTACCAGGGCCAGGAAGATCGTGGAAGACCTCGGCCATCCCAACAATGGACTCTTCTTTCTGTTGCGTTAAGGAAAGCGCTTTCCTTCCCTGAAGGCAAACACAGAGAGAATGAGGAGGAGCTTCTTCCATGGCCATTCGAGTCTGAACCAGAGAACACCCAGCGCCTAATCACGGGATTCCCATGTTCACCCCTCTTTCCCCAGATACCCACTTACAACTGGACAATTACACTGGACAATACTCCACTAGTCACTTTACATTGGACATTCACACAGCCACTTTATATTTTATACTTTATTTTATTTTTACCTTTTATACTTTGTACACTTCTTCGTATATATATATTTTTTTATATTTTATATTTTTCGTTTTCTATTCCGACGCTGGAAGGTTGTAAAAAACATTTCACTGCATGTCATTACCATGTATGTATGTGTATGTGACAAATCAAATTTGAATTTGAATTTTTGAAGTGCCTTGATGCTGTCCGCCTCTTTCTCTGTGCTGTTCGCGCTGGTGGAGGTGTTGAGTGCCTTTTCTTTCAGCAAAGCTACATCGCTTTCCAACTTCAGCAGCCTTCGAGCGGTGTTACTCAGTTTTAGCTCCAAGTCCAACGCATTTTAAACAAAAGAGTCACAAATTGCTTCAAAGATCAAGTCCAAATTACTAATGACTAAAGAATGGCTAAAACGGTCCCCTTTGGAACCAATGGCTAGAAATGTAGACTTACGGAGACCAGCAGGTCTTGCGTTCCCTTGATGTCAGCGCTGGCCTGTTTCAGAGCCTCGGTCACTGAACTCTGGGCGCGCTCAGCCTGCTGCAAGGCCTCCTTCACCATCTCAGAGGTGTCTTTCACATCCGTCGCCTCCTTTCTGTGAAAACCAGACAATATACAAACATTTACATTCATTTCCAGTTATTATTGTCATTTGACTGCACAGACACTACATTTTACTTTACTATTCTCCTGTTTGATACTCTTAAGTGCTTTGACACAATCTGTATTGTTAAAAGCGCTATATAAATCTGATTAACAATGAACCGGTCAGTAGGTGGCAATGCTACCACATTCCACAGATATGGTACATTTTAGTGAAGTGCTTCTCAACCAGAATCCCACTCAAAATTGCTCATTCCAAAAATAGTTTTTCCTTCACGTCAGATTTTTCTACTAAATGTTTTTGCTTTCGACAATTATTTGTACGACAAAGAAGTCTTGTACTACGCCTTAATTAAAAATGCTATAAAGACATGATTTCTATTTTCCTCTGATACTTTTTGTTCCAGTCAATTTTCACATTTTAATGATTTAGAAAACATTATTTCATGCCTATTTTTGTTTATAAATACCTGAAGGCAAATACATATCTATAAATAGATGTACTCCCGACAGCCGCAGATTCTCTCTCTCTCTCTCTCTCTTTCTGTCCTTCTTTTATTCCTTTCTTTACTCTTTCTTTCTTCAGGGAAACTGACAGAATTAAACTGACCGTACATAAAGAGCGAGAGATATGTTGCCATGTAATATTCTCCATAAACTCTTGCACAATGACTTCCTCACAACACTCACACATGCATCAAAAACAGAATTGTGATAAACTCCAAAACAATTGCCTGATATTAACACAAAAATATCAGAATTCAGAGGAATTTAGTCATTTCTTCAGCTCTGGAATGGGATTCGTGCTGTAAAGGCTTTTAACAAGTGGGTTTAATGAGGGTTTAACAAGTCAGGGATAAGGTTACCTTTCTGATCTTCTTTGTGAGGCCAGCATCGTCACATTTATTAATTCGAAGTGTTTTAAAAGAAACCTTAACACTTACACAGCTTACTGCTAAATGAGCAAATAATGTCAGATCATTTCAAACCTGCTGTTTTTTTCTATTTGTATTTCACACACACTCAAAAATGAAGGTACAAAAGCTGTCACTGGGCGAGTACGTTTTTAAAAATACACTTTTGTACCTATTAGGTTGTCACACGTGTGGACTCTTTTGTTGTTGTTTTGTCTTCTCCCATGTGTTCAGTGTCACCTACTTTCTATTAATTGTCTAACTGTGTCTTGTTAATTTAGTCAATTCCTGTGTGTATTTAAGTTCCAGTTTGCTTCTGTTTAATCGTCAGTTCTCGTCTTTAATGCGTGTGGTCCTTTTTGTCCTGCCTGCTTGCAGCTATATTGCTATTTTGTTCGTTTTTAGAGGATTAAAACTGTTTTAGTTTATTTTTCTCATTGAGTGCTCCTTCTCATAAAACCACACCGTGACATAGGCTCAAATATGTACCTTTACGAACTAATATGTGTACCTTTTAAGCTACCAAAATGGACCCTTTAGGTACAAACATGTCCCTTTTAAAATCTACCGCCCCAGTGACAGCTTTTGTACCTTTATTTCCAAGAGTGTATTTGCACTAAAAGGTATAATATACAGTATTATCATAATTCACTGTGTTCCTGTCATAATCCTTAGAAATAGCAGAATGTATCGCTTAAAGTGCAACATAACAAACAAATACACACATTAACCCTCTGTCCACTAAAAGACACTGCAATCATCTGCAAACGTACAGGCTTTATTCAAATATATTTACACTAAATGTATAATTGAAATTACATTTCATTATATGACCAAATTAATTTACAAAACCACAAGCTGGTTTTAGACAGCACAGACTCCTTTTGCAAACCAACTAAAAATCTATTACATCTAAACATGAATAAATATATGAATTATATGTACAATTTAGTGTCTAGTGCCTCGGTCTGTTCCTCTTATTTACACAATGTCCCATTTCTCCTTTTTTCTCTCTCTACTCTCATTCTGAAAAACACGCTTTAGCTAAAAAACCCCAATCTCTATCTGATCTCAGGCTCTGGTTTCTGCTGGTGCTGTGTGTTCAGCTCCTCCAGGATCCACACAGAGCCCCTCACCGGACTGAAGGTGACCAGGAAGCAGTTCTCCGCACTTCCTGTGTCACTCCTGCTCTCCTATACAAACAGTCGAAAAGCATTGATCTAGACTGATCCCAACGACACAATCCAGCCGTGACTCTGCTGTGATTCAGAAAGTGTGTGTCACTGGCCTTACACCTGTTCAGTTTAACCAGGGTGGCTCTCAATGTCCTCTAAACTGGGCGGTCTGATGCCGATGCACTGAGACACCAGCGAATCAGCTGACGGCACTCTGTTACACACAACACAGTCTTCAGCAACACAAAAGCACACGCTTCACCTGGATCTGGGCGTGGCGTCTGTCTCTTGCCTGTAGACAGCTCTCTAGGGAAGGTCAGCCTGCTTTTGGAGGTGACCCTGCGTGCTCCTCTGAAGGGGAAACAGCCGCACAGGATGCTGTAGAGCGTCACCCGACCGACCAAACCGTGGCGGTCCTGCGTGATAGCGGTGCTGCGAAACCACTCAGGAGGCGTATTCAAGAGTGCCTGAGAGACACAACAAGACCACAAGCGTCCGATCAAAATCTTCCCTTTGCTGTTCACAAGCGCATCACTGCAGTGAGATCAAAGCAACCTGCAAAGTGTCGGTAGGCCGAGTCTTGCAGCAGATCTCCACAGCCGAAGTCCAGCAGCTTGATGTCGTGTGACTCAGTGGAGATCAGCAGGTTCTCCGGTTTGGCGTCCCGGTGCAGGACTCGCGGCTCTCGCAGTGTTTCAGCGCCGTGATCAGCTGCAGCAGGACTTTCTTGGCCAGAGTCTCCTCCAGACATCCGTTCTCCTCGCAGAAACTCTGGAGATCTTGGCAAGGAAGCGGGGCGCTCCAGGATCATGGTGTAGCGTCTGCGATGGTCGAACCACTCCAGCAGCTGCAGGACGTTTGGGCAGGCAGGAGCCGAATTGACCAGGGTCATCAACGCCACCTCCAGCGGCAGCAGACCCTGACCTTCCTGCAGAGACCAAAGATCCGTTACATCCAGAGCTGAATGCAGATTCACAACAGATTCACCTTCAACTCACCACTTTCAGCTTCTCAGGCGTCCTGCTTTTGCAAACGTACTTGATGGCAACCTGTGAACAGATCAACCGCAGGAAATCACGCCTTCACTGATATCGCCAACTCTAAAAGCTGTTTGAAGGAGGCAGGGAAGGAAGCGTCTTACTGGCAGTCTGTCGGACCTGCGTATCCCAGCATGCACCGAGCAGATCCACCTCGGCCCAGCAATGGGCCCTTGGCATACGCTTCTGAAACGCACAAGAACATGTATAAACAGAACATTTTCTATTAATAACTGAGTCATGACATCTTTGATAATCCTGACCTCTGCGGAGCGTTTGGCTGGTCTTGTGTTGGAGGTGGACGGCCCTTCATCCTCCCGGCCGCCGCTCTGCCGCTTCCTCTTCCTGTGAGGCTGATCTGTGGACACAGAAACAGCCAGGTCAGAAGGCAGAGGCGCGATGTATCCTGGTAGCTCTTGGCTCAGGGGCTGCTCTGGGTCACGATCACCAGAGCCTCGTCTCCCATCCTCCTGAGCAGCCGTCTGAGAGATAGCAGCGCTCCTGGATCTGGAGCGGCCCGAGGCTGAAATATTACACACTTACAATACTTCATACTGTTTTATTAACAGTCAATAATCAAAACCTTATTTAGCACAGTTTATCTGTCACGTGGAACAAGACACGCATCACTTAACTTCAATATAACAGGTTGCACAAGCTGTCAAACAATGCACATACCAATAATAAATATCCTAAAATAATCCATTAAAAAACATACCTCGTCTTTCGTCCGAGTGAGCCATTGACGACTTCCTCCAAACTCCAAATAGGAGAAAAAAAAGAAAATGTATAAAATAAAATGAAATACAATAACAATACAAGACACAACTGCAGTAATAAGTTTAGTTATAGAACAAATAACAGTTTAAAACTCTTCTCCAAGAAAATCCGCTGATCTCCGTCTGAAATAAAAGTCTTCTTCTCGGGAATCCTCCGATGAGCTTCAGAAAGCAACAAGATCTGATCAGAAAATACTCAAATGTCTCCTCGTCTCACAACCAACAGATAGCGATGGGTTCGAGTGTTTATATATTCAGGCGGAACTCATAACACTGCGTCGCTATAGCAACTAAGACGCGAATCACGCCCGGCGCTTACGTCAGTTCCGCATCGCTCGTACATCTCAGCACGAGTTGAATATTTATGCAATTATTCATTTCTTTTTAAATTAAATTTTTATAATAGATTTCATTTTAATTATTTAACTGTTTTAAAAACAGCTTTAAATGACAATTCAAGGAGTTTCATTTGCAAGATTTCATACAACAGTTCAATAAACGACGCTGATATTAAATGACTTACATTGTATGACTGCAACACTTTTTCATGATTTCGCTCTGCTTCGTCAAAGAAAATAGTTTTAAATGAGTTTGGTTTATGCATGAATGTGCGTTTTTAAACGAACGAGTCAATGATTCAGTTAGACACTCATTAAGAACAGACTCCTGAATGAATCAGTCTTTTGAGCGAATCATTTGAACTATGATTCGCTGTTTTAGTTTCAATTGTAAAATACTATTTGAGTTATTTTAATACTTATTTTAATATATATATAGGCCATCGTAAAATATGCTACTGTATGAACTACACTGCAAAAAAACTGCTGTTCTTGTTTAGATTTGTTTTCATTGTTGTCCAGCCAAAATATTCAAAAAATCTTCAATTAGAGGATTTTCAAGACTGACAGACTTTTCAAGAAAAATCTCTCACTTAATTTTGACTCACTTTTTCTTAAAAGGAAGCAATAATTATAGTATATATTTTTATTTTTCTATTTTTATTTTTGCTGTGTTGCACATTTTATATTTTGTATATTGTACATAATTCTCTTTATATCTGTCTTGTCTTGTTATCGTGTTGCACTGTAGAGTTTTTGTCACTAAAACAAATTCCTCGTATGTGCAAACATACCCTGGCAATAAAGTGATTCTGATTCTGATTCTGATCATTTTGATTTCTAGATATTTTTTTCGGAAACGTATGTAAGAAAAGCATATTTTGCAGTTCGGCAACAAAAACAAAATTGGTCATAAAATTGAAAAACAGAAGGGAAGGACTAAAAGGAAGTCCAGCTATTCTTGTCTGGTGACCATCTGTTAAAAATGAGCATAAATTATATTATTATTTGGTAAGCTATTGTCACTTTTAATATGGGGTGTAAGCTGTTTTGTCTGTCATTACAAATGTCCCTATAGTGAAGTTTGCTGATATGATCAAACCAGTGTGCTTTAAAAATAAATAAAATAAACTGAGCTGCATTAAAACACAATGGAGCTCAGCAAGAGTTTTCTGCTTGTAATTATGGAAATTGCTTGATTTATTGACTTGTCTCTAAGGATCCTCGCTCTTACAATACTAAACACAATGAAAATGAATTGACTTTGAAAGACACAGACCTTGTTTATGTCTGTGTTGTGGTTTGTGATGGTGACCCCGAGACCTTTTGTACGCTGCCATCTAGTGGTCGTTTTATGTTGTTGACATTTTTGCGGTTGATATTCATTTTAGTAGAGTTGCATAATGTATTGTTGGAAATTAGCACAAATGAATATAGAGCCAATTCATTTATTTATTTATTTAAAAGTTTTTGCCATAAAACAACATATATTGACATTTGTATTTCATATTAAAATCAGTCTACAGTAAAATGTACTACAGATTCACTCAGAAACTGCATTTGTTGTAACGACTTGTGGATGTAGCTTCGAAATAATTCTATTAAGATACATTGGGTATTAACATAGCCTGTTTTCGTTGTCCTATAGGCTTTCTAAATTTCTAAATCATTAACATTCCATTTTAAAATGAACAATATCATAAATTCATTTACATGAACCTATAACACGCATATATTCTTTATTCTCACATTTACTGAACTTCTAGAACATAGAAGGATACTCTATTTTATTTAATTTTTCCCTGGTGCTTCTTACATGGCTGAATAAATTCAAATGTAATATAGGTTAAGATTAAAATACATCTGCAGTATAAAGGAAACACAAATTAGGGCTTAGCGTCTTTCCATTAACATCAAACAGTAAGCGCGCGCAAGTGTTTAGGGGTCATTATTTAAGAAAAATAATTCGAAAAAGGTATTGCAGCAGAAAAGCAAACTTCAAAAACCTGTTCTAAAATTATGTTATTACTATAGGTAAATGTTGTAAGGTACGGGTAAGGTTTGTTGAATAAAGGTTTGTGTTGTAGAATACAGTTAGGTCCTGCAGAATACAGGTAAGGTTTGTTGAATAAAGGTTAGTGTTTGTACAGTACAGGTAAGTCCTATAGAGTACAGATAAGTTCTGTAGCATACAAGTAAGGTTTGTTGACTAAAGATAAGTGTTTTAGAGTACAGGTACAATTTGTTGACTGAAGGTAAATGTTGTAGAATACAGGTAAGGTTTGTTGACTGAAGGTCAGTGTTTTAGAAGTCTGAGTAAGGTTATCTTCTTGAAGAGGGAGAACCCCACTGTCCTGCCAGGACGATGGCAGCCGGGTATTCGATGGACGCGTGGGAGAAGTGGCGTCTCGTGTGCTTGGCACCTCTTTCCGTGGAGGATATTGAAGATATCTTTCATTTCGGAACTTTGATTACGGGCTATTGCTGATCGGATTGGGCATAGCCCTGGTATATCGACAAATTGAGAGAACGAGGGCAGCTGTCCACAGCCCCACAAGGCTGCCTGGAATAACTGAAGTAGTGGGCAGATCTGTCGGGACTCAGACTGTGGTTGTAAACCGCACTTTGGATAACATCATGGGGAAGCTCGAGGCTTTGCATCGAAAAATGGATCAATTTGGGGACCACAATGGACAATAGAGTTGTTCGGGTAAACTGCTTACGACTACTCGCACCAAGCCTAAACAAATTCCATTCCTATCTGGTTTCGACTCCCTCTACCATGCACTGCTGGAAAAACAACTCCCCCGGTAGATCACGGCAGTGAAGACGCTCTCGCACTCCTCACTCCCACCTTTCCGCCTGCCTGGCAGACAGGTCTGGATCAACGCTGCATTGACGGCTGCCAGAGAAGGATGACTGCTCGCCAGTGGAGGATCCCAATGACCCAGAGACTTTACATTGTTTTACATGTTGTCAAAGTGTCTAAACTATCTTCTTCTATTGCTGAGGTGTTTTTTTTTCCCCGTTATCACACTGTGGTCCTGTCATGAGTGAGGGGTCTGAGCGCGTTGGATCCATATGCAGGCTTTTATTAAACGAAGGCATGGTCATAGCAGGCAGGCGTCAAACAGGGCAAACAGATGTATAGGAGGCGAGGCAATAACAAAATCCAGAAACAGGCGATGGTCAGGTCAGGCAGCAAACAATCAGAAAACCGAAAAACAGACAGGGTCAAAACCAGGGAACTCAGAAACAATAATCCACGAACGATCTAACAAAGAAACAGGCGAAACAATGCAACCTGCAGGTGAGTGGCTTGCTACAGTTTTTATAGTCCTGGAACAGGAAGTAGCAGCAGAGGGAGTGATCGCAGATCACCCAGGGGTAAGAGCCCCCTCTTCTGGCTTCAGTGACATAGCCCCCTCCTAGGAGCGACTCCTGGCACTCCATAAAACAAACAAAAACACTGTGAGCTTGGGAGGGGTTCCAGGAGGGGGTCAGCAAACGGAGTCCAAGGAGGAAGAGATGGAGGGAGGAGCCAGGAGAAAACAGGAGGAGTCCGGGCGGGAGGCGATCCAGAGCCCAGCCATGATGGTCAGTGGTGGAGCCGACGGAGGAGGAGCCATGGAGAGGTAACTGTCATCGACTCCATGGGGCCGACCGATGGCAGCGGAGCTGGTGGTCGAGAGACTGAGGCGGAGGCGGAGAGCCGAAGAGCCAGGGTGACACAGAGGCGCTGGAGGTCCTAGGCGACACCGCAGGCCGGCAACTGATGCGGAGACGGGGACGAGAAGGGACGCGGTGAAGCCAGAGGACTGAGGTGGAGCCGGGGAGGGAGGAGCCTGACAGAGCCGGAGGATGGAGGGACGAGGCGAAGCTGGAGGAGTGGAATCCTGAGGCGACGGATGGTCGACGACCGACCAAGGCGTAGCTGGAGAGACGATGGAGCCTGGTGGAGCTGGTGGACTGACGGAGCACGGTGGAGAGGAGGGAGCTAGAAGCCCAGGGGAGCCGATGGGTCTACAAGCCGAGGTGGAGTCTGGGACTCGGAGGCGGAGCGATGAAGCGAGGATCCTTCACCCACGGCGGCGATGGAGACTGGCAGACCCGTGGTGAGCTCCAGGTGGAGGGCAGAGGATGAGTGCAGGGGCTGCTGGGATCCATCGACGACGTGTAGCAAGGGTGGGAGGGTGGGATAACTTGAGGTTTTGCACGAGGCGCGGGCACTGGAGGCTTTGCACGGCAGGTGGCCATCTTGGGAAGCGGCTCTGGGCAGGCGGCGGCCATCTTGGGAAGCGGCTCTGGGCAGGCGGCGGCCATCTTGGGAAGTGGCTCTGGGCAGGCGGCGGCCATCTTGGGCAGCAGCTCGGGGAAGGCGGCCATCTTGGGCAGCGGCTCTGGGAAGAAGGCGGCCATCTTGGGCAGCGGCTCTGGGAAGAAGGCGGCCATCTTGGGCAGCGGCTCTGGGAAGAAGGCGGTCATCTTGGTCAGCGGCTCTGGGAAGAAAGCGGCCATCTTGGGCAGCGGCTCTGGGAAGGCAGCCATTACTGGAGTTGATGCTGTATCCTTTTCCTCCTCAACACCCAACGTGAAAGCTGACCCCACAGTCACTAAACCGAACTCAATAAACTGTGCAAGCGACTCACGTGGACCCTCACGAACAAGTTTTGTCTTGAGTGGCTGATTTACTCCCTCATGATACAACTCAATCAATAAGCAGTCAGGTATGTCAGAGAGGTAAGCCATGTCCAGAAACTCTTGAGTATAATCCTCAATTGATCGAGTGCCTTGCTTGAGGGCCAATAAGCGTCTAGCGAGGGTCCTACCTGGACATGGATCAGGTGAAAAGCCGCTGGATCCTGGTGTGAGGTTGCATTCTGTCATGAATGAGGGGCCTGAGGCGTGCGGATCCATATGCAGGCTTTTATTAAACGAAGGCATGGTCATAGCAGGCAGGCGTCAAACAGGGCAAACAGATGTATAGGAGGCGAGGCAATAACAAAATCCAGAAACAGGCGATGGTCAGGTCAGGCAGCAAACAATCAGAAAACCGAAAAACAGACAGGGTCAAAACCAGGGAAATCAGAAACAATAATCCACGAACGATCTAACAAAGAAACAGGCGAAACAATGCAACCTGCAGGCGAGTGGCTTGCTACAGTTTTTATAGTCCTGGAACAGGAAGTAGCAGCAGAGGGAGTGATCGCAGATCACCCAGGGGTAAGAGCTCCCTCTGCTGGCTTGGTGACAGGTCCCCTAGGAGCACAGTCTGGGTTTGTTTTTTGTTTTTTCTCGCCTCACCCTTCCTCATGTAAATGCTGTACTTCCTTATTTCTGTCATCCCATCATGTCTAACCCCATCTTGTATCTGGATGTGGATGGGATGATGGCCCAAAGCATTTCACTACATGTCGTACTACGTATGTCTGTGTATGTGACCAATGGAATTTGAATTTGATTTGATTTGATTTGATTTGACTAAAGGTAAGTCCTGTAGAATACAGGAAAGGTTTGTTGAATGAAGCTAAGTGATTTAGAAAACAGGTAAGTCCTGTGGAATAGATGTAAGGCTTGTTGAATTAAGGTAAGTAATTTAGAAAACAGGTAAGTCCTCTAGAATACAGGTAACGTATGTTGACTAAAGGTAAGAGTACAGGTACAGCTTGTTAACTAAAGGTAAGTCCTGTAGAATGCAGATTAGGTCTGTTGATTAAAGGTAAGTCCAGTAGAATACATGTAAGATTTGTTGAATGAAGGTAAGTGATTTAGAAAACAGGTAAGTCCTGTAGAATACAGGTATGCTTTCTAGACTAAAGGTAAGTGTTTTAGAGTACAAGTAAGGTCTGTTGAGTTAAGATATGTCCTCTAGAATACAGGTAAAGTTTGTTGACTAAAAGTAAGTCTCATAGAATACAGGTAAGGTTTGTTGAATAAAAGTAGGTGTTTGGCAAAAAAATCATATTTAATGTGTCCAAAAGCAGTCTAAAGAGATAAAGACAGATAAAAGACTGAAGTAAATGCATGTAAACACAAATGTAAATGTATCTTTATACACTATATTGACAAAAGTTTTGGGTCACCCACTTCCAATAAACAGGTTGAACTACTTTATTATTAATTTTATCATTAAATTTAGTATGTATTTATTATTATAATATCCATGAGTACAAATCGTAATGTTAAAGCATACAATGATGTTCTAGGGAATTGTGGATACAGATTTATGGACAGGACTCTAACATGACAATGCCTCTGTGTATAAGGCAAGTTTAAATAACAAATGATTGATTGAGTCACTGTGGAAGATCTTGACTGTTCTTCATAAAGCCTGATCCCAGCTGAACACTTCTGAGTGTGCGAGTTTAAATAACGCAGCTGTAACGTAGTAACAAACACAACACGACTGGTGTCTGATTCAGAAGCAAATCCACAAGAGCACAAGAACAATGTCAGAGCTGTAGCCCAAGACTGATGATACACAGGGCAATTGAGAATAGGTAACAGATCTTTATCTGGATCGTTTAGATCAGTCTGCGGGCTCCATGTATCATCAGTCTGCGAGCCTCATTGCTTCAGGACAGGTCCAGCTCCAGTCTACAGCCATGATCCCGGTCCATATCAGTGTCATTTTCCAGCAATAAAACCAACAACTGAAAATAAACAAATGTAAAAATATTTTGGAGTAAAGAGTGATTTTCTTTCACAATACACTTCAGTCTTCAGTGTTGTTTGCATATTTTAAGGTTTCCTCAGATTGATTGATTTCCTTGATTTGAGAAATTTACACAATAACAATGTCAGTTTCACACTTGAGTTTATTCTGATTTGAACTTTCATGGTATTCACAAGTTGGTCCAAGTATCTGTAAACAAAAACGTTTGTAAAAATTACATTTATATTATTTTACTTTTTAACTCTAATCTAAAATTGAAACAATGAGGTCAATGTAATTGCAGTCTCATAGTTATGTTGGGCATATCCTACATTCACTCTTTGGTCTGCTATGGTTTAAAATCCAAATCGCATTCTCTCGTGTTCATAAAAGTGTGTAACACCCTTCCATACAGTGATCATAAAGTATGGGTAAAACTCACAAAACCTTCTCAGGGATTTGGCGTAGAAGGTAATTTCATAAATGTTCCCAAAGCAGTCAGTAGTAGTGTTAAAACAGTCAGGTGCTGTAGACGGTGACTTTGTGACTGATCTCCTGAAGCAGTTCTTTCACAGCCTTATCCACATCCACCAGTTCATTGGCCTTGTCCTCCAGCAGCTTCTGATCTACATCATAGTTCTTCTCAGGATCTGAAAAACACAGACATATTGTTCTTTTAAGCGAGAACATTTAAAAGTTAATGTTTTGTGATGGTTCTCTTCTAATGCTTTAATTAGAGATGCGTTATTGACATACTTTTTAGCAGCTGGAGTTTGTCGCTGGCCTGTAGCAGCCATGTTTTGGCTTCCTGTTGGAGTTTCTCTGCTCTTTTCTTGGCCTCTGCCACTCCTTCTGCTTTCTGTGTGATCACCTGCTCGACACTACTGTACTTGTCCTTCAGCTCTGAATCCAGATCCTGCATAAACAGTCATGTATAGTATAGGTTACAAACCCACAACACTTCTTAGCAGAGATGGCGTATCATATCCAGGTGATTCATGCACCTTTTGAGCTGCTCAGCAAGTGCAAGATGGCGCCGTTGAGGTCGGCTGCCGTCCACGACCGCTCGGCAAAACTTTCTGTTTTTTTGTTAAGTATGTTTGTATTTTAAATAGTCTACGCTGTTTTCTTTATATAAGATGGCTATTACTACATATGACCGAGCCACTCTTATATCTATTGGTGTACAATGCACCCACCTTTCGCCGCGTTTTAAACCCGGACCCATGTTGGCGGCGAGATCCTGTCGAAGACAAAAGGGCGCGACCGCACCGGCATCCCGAGAGAAGCGAGCGGCATCAGGAACAGGTTGAGGGCACGCTCACGCCGCGCTCCCCTACCTAGTGTCCTGTTAGCCAGCGTCCAGTCTCTGGAAAACAAGCTCGATGACCTCAGGGCAAGGATCAAGTTCCAGAGAGACATGGTGCGGGACTGCAACCTCCTCTGCTTCACCAAGACATGGCTGAACCCAGTGGTACGCCATACAACCGCCGAGTTTTTCTCTGTTTACCGCATGGACAGAACAATGGAGTCGGGGAAGACAAGAGGAGGTGGAGTGTGTCTGATGGTGAACAATCGCTGGTGCGAGTTGTTTACCAACCCTCTCTCACGCTCCTGCACACCAAACCTGGAACTTCTGACCATCAATTGTCGCCCTTTCTATCTTCCACAAGAATTCAGCTCGGTCATAGTCAGTGCCGTTTATATTCCACCTCAAGCACGATCACCTAACATCACACCAGTCACAGCACCGGGACGCCGCACTCATTGTGATGGGGATTTTAACAGTGCAAACCTCAAGCGCGCACCGCCAAACTTTCACCAGCAACTCACCTGCCCCACCAGGGGCGAAAGGACACTGGATCACTGCTACACACCCTTCATAGAGAGCTACAAGGCAAAATCATGCCCACCGTTTGGTAAATCGGACCATGGCGCCATCTTCCTCGTGCCTGTTTACAAACAGAGGCTGAAACAGGAAGCCCGGTACAGAGAGGAGGTGTCACGCTGGTCTGAGCATTCGGTGGCCGCTCTGCAGGGCGCTTTGGATGGCGCAGACTGGGCCATGTTCAGGTGTAGCTCCGAGGGCGTCAAGCGTGTTCACAGAAGCAGTGATGGGATTCATCGGGAAACTAGCGGATGACACGGTAGAAAACAGTCATCAGGGCGTTTCCCAACCAGAAGCCGTGGGTAAACCGTGGGTAAACTATCCACGACTCTCTGAGATCCCGCTCCGCGGCCTATAACGGGGATAGTGTTACGAGCCTCCCGTTTGTCTAGAGGGCACGCAAGGCTGTAACAAATAAAGTCTACAAAAAAAAAAAAACGCGTCGGACGGTCACATCAATCCCTGATCCAGAAAAGCACAAACGCAGTCTTGAATAAATATCTTTCATTTATTTAAGAACAGATGAATAACAGAGGAAGCAAATCTTCAGGAGAGGCAAGGCCAACATAACAAAACAAACTACAAATTACAAAATATAAATAACCTACTCAAACGAAAATAAATAAATAACAGAGTCTTACCTTAGATATTTAATCTCTCCCTGAAACAGTCTACAGTCCCCTCGTGTTTCAAACAGTCCATCATTGTTCCTGTGCCGAAGAAACCTCTTGCCTCTTGCCTGAATGATTACGCGCGCAGTTCTGGCGACGGTAGAGATGAAGTGCTTTGAGAGACTCGTCAGAGACTTCATCACCGCATCACTACCGGACACACTCGACCCACTACAATTCGCCCACCGCCAGAACCGGTCTACGGAGGATGCCATCACACACCTCCTCCACACAACCACGAGCCACCTGGATTTTAGAAAAGGGAACTATGTGAAATTGCTGTTCGTGGACTATAGTTCAGCGTTCAACACCATAGTTCCCTCCACACTCACCTCGAAGTTGGAGGTCCTGGGACTCAGCCCATCCCTGCGTCACTGGATCACCAACTTCCTGACCGACAGACCACAAGCCGTCACGGATGGGAAAACACACCTCATCCTCCCTCACTCTCAGCACTGGAGCCCCTCAGGGTTGTGTTCTGAGCCCCTGTTGTACTCGCTGTACACACATGACTGTGTGGCCACTACAAACTCCATCACCATCATTAAATTTGCTGGCGACACTGTCGTGGTGGGCCTGATATCCAACAACGATGAGATGGTCTACCTTCAGGAGAACAATCTGCTCCTGAGCGTCAGAAAAACAAAGGAGTTAATAGTGGACTTCAGCACGAAGCAGGTGCGCTCTTACCATCCCATCATGATCAAAGGGGACCCGGTGGAGAGAGTGGACAGTTTCGGTACCTGGGTGTTCACATCACGCAGGACCTGTCTTGGTCCTGTCACATCAACACCCTGGTGAAGAAGGCCCGGCAGCGTCTATACCATCTGAGGCGCTTAAGGGACTTCAGACTCCCATCTCAGGTGCTCAGGAACTTTTACACCTGCACCATTGAGAGTGTCCTGACGGAAACATCACCTCCTGGTTCGGGAACAGCACCATGCAGGACAGGCGAGCCCTTCAGAGGGTGGTGCGGTCAGCTGAGCGCACCACCCGCACTGACTCCCCTGTGCTGCAGCACATCTACAACAAGCGGTGCTGTACCAGGGCCAGGAAGATCGTGGAAGACCTCGGCCATCCCAACAATGGACTCTTCTTTCTGTTGCGTTAAGGAAAGCGCTTTTCGTTCCCTGAAGGCAAACACAGAGAGAATGAGGAGGAGCTTCTTCCATGAGGCCATTCGGAGTCTGAACCAGAGAACACCCAGCGCCTAATCACCGGGATTCCCATGTTCACCCCTCTTTCCCCAGATACCCACTTACAACTGGACAATTACACTGGACAATACTCCACTAGTCACTTTACATTGGACATTCACACAGCCACTTTATATTTTATACTTTATTTTATTTTTACCTTTTATACTTTGTACACTTCTTCGTATATATATATTTTTATATTTTATATTTTTCGTTTTCTATTCCGACGCTGGAAGGTTGTAAAAACATTTCACTGCATGTCGTACCATGTATGTATGTGTATGTGACAAATCAAATTTGAATTTGAATTTTTGAAGTGCCTTGATGCTGTCCGCCTCTTTCTCTGTGCTGTTCGCGCTGGTGGAGGTGTTGAGTGCCTTTTCTTTCAGCAAAGCTACATCGCTTTCCAACTTCAGCAGCCTTGAGCGGTGTTACTCAGTTTTAGCTCCAAGTCCAACGCATTTTAAACAAAGAGTCACAAATTGCTTCAAAGATCAAGTCCAAATTACTAATGACTAAAGAATGGCTAAAACGGTCCCCTTTGGAACCAATGGCTAGAAATGTAGACTTACGGAGACCAGCAGGTCTTGCGTTCCCTTGATGTCAGCGCTGGCCTGTTTCAGAGCCTCGGTCACTGAACTCTGGGCGCGCTCAGCCTGCTGCAAGGCCTCCTTCACCATCTCAGAGGTGTCTTTCACATCCGTCGCCTCCTTTCTGTGAAAACCAGACAATATACAAACATTTACATTCATTTCCAGTTATTATTGTCATTTGACTGCACAGACACTACATTTTACTTTACTATTCTCTGTTTGATACTCTTAAGTGCTTTGACACAATCTGTATTGTTAAAAGCGCTATATAACTCTGATTAACAATGAACCGGTCAGTAGGTGGCAATGCTACCACATTCCACAGATATGGTACATTTTAGTGAAGTGCTTCTCAACCAGAATCCCACTCAAAATTGCTCATTCCAAAAATAGTTTTTCCTTCACGTCAGATTTTTCTACTAAATGTTTTGCTTTCGACAATTATTTATGCGACAAAGAAGTCTTGTACTACGCCTTAATTAAAAATGCTATAAAGACATGATTTCTATTTTCCTCTGATACTTTTTGTTCCAGTCAATTTTCACATTTTAATGATTTAGAAAACATTATTTCATGCCTATTTTTGTTTATAAATACCTGAAGGCAAATACATATCTATAAATAGATGTACTCCCGACAGCCGCAGATTCTCTCTCTCTCTCTCTCTCTTTCTGTCCTTCTTTTATTCCTTTCTTTACTCTTTCTTTCTTCAGAAACTGACAGAATTAAACTGACCGTACATAAAGAGCGAGAGATATGTTGCCATATAATATTCTCCATAAACTCTTGCACAATGACTTCCTCACAACACTCACACATGCATCAAAAACAGAATTGTGATAAACTCCAAAACAATTGCCTGATATTAACACAAAAATATCAGAATTCAGAGGAATTTAGTCATTTCTTCAGCTCTGGAATGGGATTCGTGCTGTAAAGGCTTTTAACAAGTGGGTTTAATGAGGGTTTAACAAGTCAGGGATAAGGTTACCTTTCTGATCTTCTTTGTGAGGCCAGCATCGTCACATTTATTAATTCGAAGTGTTTTAAAAAACCTTAACACTTACACAGCTTACTGCTAAATGAGCAAATAATGTCAGATCATTTCAAACCTGCTGTTTTTTTCTATTTGTATTTCACACACACTCAAAAATGAAGGTACAAAAGCTGTCACTGGGTGATACGTTTTTAAAAAATACACTTTTGTACCTATTAGGTTGTCACACGTGGACTCTTTTGTTGTTGTTTTGTCTTCTCCCATGTGTTCAGTGTCACCTACTTTCTATTAATTGTCTAACTGTGTCTTGTTAATTTAGTCAATTCCTGTGTGTATTTAAGTTCCAGTTTGCTTCTGTTTAATCGTCAGTTCTCGTCTTTTAATGCGTGTGGTCCTTTTTGTCCTGCCTGCTTGCAGCTATATTGCTATTTTGTTCGTTTTTAGAGGATTAAAACTGTTTTAGTTTATTTTTCTCATTGAGTGCTCCTTCTACTTAAACCACACCGTGACATAGGCTCAAATATGTACCTTTACGAACTAATATGTACCTTTTAAGCTACCAAAATGGACCCTTTAGGTACAAACATGTCCCTTTTAAAAATCTACCGCCCCAGTGACAGCTTTTGTACCTTTATTTCCAAGAGTGTATTTGCACTAAAAGGTATAATATACAGTATTATCATAATTCACTGTGTTCCTGTCATAATCCTTAGAAATAGCAGAATGTATCGCTTAAAGTGCAACATAACAAACAAATACACACATTAACCCTCTGTCCACTAAAAGACACTGCAATCATCTGCAAACGTACAGGCTTTATTCAAATATATTTACACTAAATGTATAATTGAAATTACATTTCATTATATGACCAAATTAATTTACAAAACCACAAGCTGGTTTTAGACAGCACAGACTCCTTTTGCAAACCAACTAAAAATCTATTACATCTAAACATGAATAAATATGAATTATATGTACAATTTAGTGTCTAGTGCCTCAGTCTGTTCCTCTTATTTACACAATGTCCCATTTCTCCCTTTTTCTCTCTACTCTCATTCTGAAAAACACGCTTTAGCTAAAAACCCCAATCTCTATCTGATCTCAGGCTCTGGTTTCTGCTGGTGCTGTGTGTTCAGCTCCTCCAGGATCCACACAGAGCCCCTCACCGGACTGAAGGTGACCAGGAAGCAGTTCTCCGCACTTCCTGTGTCACTCTGCTCTCCCTATACAAACAGTCGAAAAGCATTGATCTAGACTGATCCCAACGACACAATCCAGCCGTGACTCTGCTGTGATTCAGAAAGTGTGTGTCACTGGCCTTACACCTGTTCAGTTTAACCAGGGGTGGCTCTCAATGTCCTCTAAACTGGGCGGTCTGATGCGATGCACTGAGACACCAGCGAATCAGCTGGCGGCACTCTGTTACACACAACACAGTCTTCAGCAACACAAAAGCACACGCTTCACCTGGATCTGGGCGTGGCGTCTGTCTCTTGCCTGTAGACAGCTCTCTAGGGAAGGTCAGCCTGCTTTTGGAGGTGACCCTGCGTGCTCCTCTGAAGGGAAACAGCCGCACAGGATGCTGTAGAGCGTCACCCGACCGACCAAACCGTAGCGGTCCTGCGTGATAAGCGGTGCTGCGAAACCACTCAGGAGGCGTATTCAAGAGTGCCTGAGAGACACAACAAGACCACAAGCGTCCGATCAAAATCTTCCCTTTGCTGTTCACAAACGCATCACTGCAGTGAGATCAAAGCAACCTGCAAAGTGTCGGTAGGCGAGTCTTGCAGCAGATCTCCACAGCCGAAGTCCAGCAGCTTGATGTCGTGTGACTCAGTGGAGATCAGCAGGTTCTCGGTTTGGCGTCCCGGTGCAGGACTCCGGCGGCTCGCAGTGTTTCAGCGCCGTGATCAGCTGCAGCAGGACTTTCTTGGCCAGAGTCTCCTCCAGACATCCGTTCTCCTCGCAGAAACTCTGGAGATCTTGGCAAGAGAGCGGGGCGCTCCAGGATCATGGTGTAGCGTCTGCGATGGTCGAACCACTCCAGCAGCTGCAGGACGTTTGGGCAGGCAGGAGCCGAATTGACCAGGGTCATCAACGCCACCTCCAGCGGCAGCAGACCCTGACCTTCCTGCAGAGACCAAAGATCCGTTACATCCAGAGCTGAATGCAGATTCACAACAGATTCACCTTCAACTCACCACTTTCAGCTTCTCAGGCGTCCTGCTTTTGCAAAGCGTGCTTGATGGCAACCTGTGAACAGATCAACCGCAGGAAATCACGCCTTCACTGATATCGCCAACTCTAAAAGCTGTTTGAAGGAGGCAGGGAAGGAAAGCGTCTTACTGGCAGTCTGTCGGACCTGCGTATCCCAGCATGCACCGAGCGAATCCACCTCGGCCCAGCAATGGGCCCTTGGCATACGCTTCTGAAACGCACAAGAACATGTATAAACAGAACATTTTCTATTAATAACTGAGTCATGACATCTTTGATAATCCTGACCTCTGCGGGAGGCGTTTGGCTGGTCTTGTGTTGGAGGTGGGCGGCCCTTCATCCTCCCGGCCGCCGCTCTGCGCTTCCTCTTCCTGTGAGGCTGATCTGTGGACACAGAAACAGCCAGGTCAGAAGGCAGAGGCGCGATGTATCCTGGTAGCTCTTGGCTCAGGGGCTGCTCTGGGTCACGATCACCAGAGCCTCGTCTCCCATCCCCTCCTGAGCAGCCGTCTGAGAGATAGCAGCGCTCCTGGATCTGGAGCGGCCCGAGGCTGAAATATTACACACTTACAATACTTCATACTGTTTTATTAACAGTCAATAATCAAAACCTTATTTAGCACAGTTTATCTGTCACGTGGAACAAGACACGCATCACTTAACTTCAATATAACAGGTTGCACAAGCTGTCAAACAATGCACATACCAATAATAAATATCCTAAAATAATCCATTAAAAAACATACCTCGTCTTTCGTCCGAGTGAGCCATTGACGACTTCCTCCAAACTCCAAATAGGGAAAAAAAAAGAAAATGTATAAAATAAAATGAAATACAATAACAATACAAGACACAACTGCAGTAATAAGTTTAGTTATAGAACAAATAACAGTTTAAAACTCTTCTCCAAGAAAATCCGCTGATCTCCGTCTGAAATAAAAGTCTTCTTCTCGGGAATCCTCCGATGAGCTTCAGAAAGCAACAAGATCTGATCAGAGAAAATACTCAAATGTCTCCTCGTCTCACAACCAACAGATAGCGATGGGTTCGAGTGTTTATATATTCAGGCGGAACTCATAACACACGTCGCTATAGCAACTAAAGGCGCGAATCACGCCGGCGCTTACGTCAGTTCCGCATCGCTCGTACATCTCAGCACGAGTTGAATATTTATGCAATTATTCATTTCTTTTTAAATTAAATTTTTATAATAGATTTCATTTTAATTATTTAACTGTTTTAAAAACAGCTTTAAATGACAATTCAAGGAGTTTCATTTGCAAGATTTCATACAACAGTTCAATAAGCAGCGCTGATATTAAATGACTTACATTGTATGACTGCAACACTTTTTCATGATTTCGCTCTGCTTCGTCAAAGAAAATAGTTTTAAATGAGTTTGGTTTATGCATGAATGTGCGTTTTTAAGCGAACGAGTCAATGATTCAGTTAGACACTCATTAAGAACAGACTCCTGAATGAATCAGTCTTTTGAGCGAATCATTTGAACTATGATTCGCTGTTTTAGTTTCAATTGTAAAATACTATTTGAGTTATTTTAATACTTATTTTAATATATATATAGGCCATCGTAAAATATGCTACTGTATGAACTACACTGCAAAAAAACTGCTGTTCTTGTTTAGATTTGTTTCATTGTTGTCCAGCCAAAATATTCAAAAAATCTTCAATTAGAGGATTTTCAAGACTGACAGACTTTTCAAGAAAAATCTCTCACTTAATTTTGACTCACTTTTTCTTAAAAGGAAGCAATAATTATAGTATATATTTTTATTTTTCTATTTTTATTTTTGCTGTGTTGCACATTTTATATTTTGTATATTGTACATAATTCTCTTTATATCTGTCTTGTCTTGTTATCGTGTTGCACTGTAGAGTTTTTGTCACTAAAACAAATTCCTCGTATGTGCAAACATACCTGGCAATAAAGTGATTCTGATTCTGATTCTGATCATTTTGATTTCTAGATATTTTTCCGGAAGCGTATGTAAGAAAAGCATATTTTGCAGTTCGGCAACAAAAACAAAATTGGTCATAAAATTGAAAAACAGAAGGAAGGACTAAAAGGAAGTCCAGCTATTCTTGTCTGGTGACCATCTGTTAAAAATGAGCATAAATTATATTATTATTTGGTAAGCTATTGTCACTTTTAATATGGGGTGTAAGCTGTTTTGTCTGTCATTACAAATGTCCCTATAGTGAAGTTTGCTGATATGATCAAACCAGTGTGCTTTAAAAAATAAATAAAATAAACTGAGCTGCATTAAAACACAATGGAGCTCAGCAAGAGTTTTCTGCTTGTAATTATGGAAATTGCTTGATTTATTGACTTGTCTCTAAGGATCCTCGCTCTTACAATACTAAACACAATGAAAATGAATTGACTTTGAAAGACACAGACCTTGTTTATGTCTGTGTTGTGGTTTGTGATGGTGACCCCGAGACCTTTTTTGTACGCTGCCATCTAGTGGTCGTTTTATGTTGTTGACATTTTTGCGGTTGATATTCATTTTAGTAGAGTTGCATAATGTATTGTTGGAAATTAGCACAAATGAATATAGAGCCAATTCATTTATTTATTTATTTAAAAGTTTTGCCATAAAACAACATATATTGACATTTGTATTTCATATTAAAATCAGTCTACAGTAAAATGTACTACAGATTCACTCAGAAACTGCATTTGTTGTAACGACTTGTGGATGTAGCCGAAATAATTCTATTAAGATACATTGGGTATTAACATAGCCTGTTTTCGTTGTCCTATAGGCTTTCTAAATTTCTAAATCATTAACATTCCATTTTAAAATGAACAATATCATAAATTCATTTACATGAACCTATAACACGCATATATTCTTTATTCTCACATTTACTGAACTTCTAGAACATAGAAGGATACTCTATTTTATTTAATTTTTCCTGGTGCTTCTTACATGGCTGAATAAATTCAAATGTAATATAGGTTAAGATTAAAATACATCTGCAGTATAAAGGAAACACAAATTAGGGCTTAGCGTCTTTCCATTAACATCAAACAGTAAGCGCGCAAGTGTTTAGGGGTCATTATTTAAGAAAAATAATTCGAAAAGGTATTGCAGCAGAAAAGCAAACTTCAAAAACCTGTTCTAAAATTATGTTATTACTATAGGTAAATGTTGTAAAAGGTGCGGGTAAGGTTTGTTGAATAAAGGTTTGTGTTGTAGAATACAGTTAGGTCCTGCAGAATACAGGTAAGGTTTGTTGAATAAAGGTTAGTGTTGTACAGTACAGGTAAGTCCTATAGAGTACAGATAAGTTCTGTAGCATACAAGTAAGGTTTGTTGACTAAAGATAAGTGTTTTAGAGTACAGGTACAATTTGTTGACTGAAGGTAAATGTTGTAGAATACAGGTAAGGTTTGTTGACTGAAGGTCAGTGTTTTAGAAGTCGAGTAAGGTTATCTTCTTGAGAGAGGGACCCCACTGTCCTGCCGGGACGATGGCAGCGGGTATTCGATGGGCCGCGTGGGAGAAGTGGCGTCTCGTGTGCTTGGCACCTCTTTCCGTGGAGGATATTGAAGATATCTTTCATTTGGAACTTTGATTACGGGGCTATTGCTGATCGGATTGGGCATAGCCCTGGTATATCGACAAATTGAGAGAACGAGGGCAGCTGTCCACAGCCCCACAAGGCTGCCTGGAATAACTGAAGTAGTGGGCAGATCTGTCGGGACTCAGACTGTGGTTGTAAACCGCACTTTGGATAACATCATGGGAAGCTCGAGGCTTTGCATCGAAAAATGGATCAATTTGGGGACCACAATGGACAATAGAGTTGTTCGGGTAAACTGCTTACGACTACTCGCACCAAGCCTAAACAAATTCCATTCCTATCTGGTTTCGACTCCCTCTACCATGCACTGCTGGAAAAACAACTCCCCCGGTAGATCACGGCAGTGAAAGCGCTCTCGCCTCCTCACTCCCACCTTTCCGCCTGCCTGGCAGACAGGTCTGGATCAACGCTGCATTGGCGGCTGCCAGAGAAGGATGACTGCTGCTCGCCAGTGGAGGATCCCAATGACCCAGAGACTTTACATTGTTTTACATGTTGTCAAAGTGTCTAAACTATCTTCTTCTATTGCTGAGGTGTTTTTTTTTCCCCGTTATCACACTGTGGTCCTGTCATGAGTGAGGGGTCTGAGGCGTGCGGATCCATATGCAGGCTTTTATTAAACGAAGGCATGGTCATAGCAGGCAGGCGTCAAACAGGGCAAACAGATGTATAGGAGGCGAGGCAATAACAAAATCCAGAAACAGGCGATGGTCAGGTCAGGCAGCAAACAATCAGAAAACCGAAAAACAGACAGGGTCAAAACCAGGGAACTCAGAAACAATAATCCACGAGCGATCTAACAAAGAAACAGGCGAAACAATGCAACCTGCAGGTGGTGGCTTGCTACAGTTTTTATAGTCCTGGAACAGGAAGTAGCAGCAGAGGAGTGATCGCAGATCACCCAGGGTGAAACCCCCTCTTCTGGCTTGGTGACATAGCCCCCTCCTAGGAGCGACTCCTGGCACTCCATAAAACAAACAAAAAACACTGTGAGCTTGGGAGAGGGGTTCCAGGAGGGGGTCAGCAAGCGGAGTCAAGGAGGAAGAGATGGAGGAGGAGCCAGGGAGAAAACAGGAGGAGTCCGGAGGCGGGAGGCGATCCAGAGCCCAGCCATGATGGTCAGTGGTGGAGCCGGCGGAGGAGGAGCCATGGAGAGGTAACTGTCATCGACTCCATGGGGCCGACCGATGGCAGCGGAGCTGGTGGTCGAGAGACTGAGGCGGAGGCGGAGAGCCGAAGAGCCAGGGTGACACAGAGGCGCTGGAGGTCTAGGCGACACGCGAGGCCGGCAACTGATGCGGAGGCGGGGGGGCGAAGGGCGCGGTGAAGCCAGAGGACTGAGGTGGGCCGGGGAGGAGGAGCCTGACAGAGCCGGAGGGATGGAGGGGGCGGCGAAGCTGGAGGAGTGGAATCCTGAGGCGACGGATGGTCGACGACCGACCAAGCGTAGCTGGAGAGGCGATGGAGCCTGGTGGAGCTGGTGGACTGGCGGAGCACGGTGGAGAGGAGGGAGCTAGAAGCCCAGGGGAGCCGATGGGTCTACAAGCCGAGGTGGAGTCTGGGACTCGGAGGCGGAGCGATGAAGCGAGGATCCTTCACCCACGGCGGCGATGGAGACTGGCAGACCCGTGGTGAGCTCCAGGTGGAGGGCAGAGGATGAGTGCAGGGGCTGCTGGGATCCATCGGCGGCGTGTAGCAAGGGTGGGAGGGTGGGATAACTTGAGGTTTTGCACAGGCGCGGGCACTGGAGGCTTTGCGGCAGGTGGCCATCTTGGGAAGCGGCTCTGGGCAGGCGGCGGCCATCTTGGGAGCGGCTCTGGGCAGGCGGCGGCCATCTTGGGAAGTGGCTCTGGGCAGGCGGCGGCCATCTTGGGCAGCAGCTCGGGGAAAAGCGGCCATCTTGGGCAGCGGCTCTGGGAAGAAAGCGGCCATCTTGGGCAGCGGCTCTGGGAAGAAAGCGGCCATCTTGGGCAGCGGCTCTGGGAAGAAGGCGGTCATCTTGGTCAGCGGCTCTGGGAAGAAAGCGGCCATCTTGGGCAGCGGCTCTGGGAAGGCAGCCATTACTGGAGTTGATGCTGTATCCTTTTCCTCCTCAACACCCAACGTGAAAGCTGACCCCACAGTCACTAAACCGAACTCAATAAACTGTGCAAGCGACTCACGTGGACCCTCACGAACAAGTTTTGTCTTGAGTGGCTGATTTACTCCCTCATGATACAACTCAATCAATAAGCAGTCAGGTATGTCAGAGAGGTAAGCCATGTCCAGAAACTCTTGAGTATAATCCTCAATTGATCGAGTGCCTTGCTTGAGGGCCAATAAGCGTCTAGCGAGGTCCTACCTGGACATGGATCAGGTGAAAAGCCGCTGGATCCTGGTGTGAGGTTGCATTCTGTCATGAATGAGGGCCTGAGGCGTGCGGATCCATATGCAGGCTTTTATTAAGCGAAGGCATGGTCATAGCAGGCAGGCGTCAAACAGGGCAAACAGATGTATAGGAGGCGAGGCAATAACAAAATCCAGAAACAGGCGATGGTCAGGTCAGGCAGCAAACAATCAGAAAACCGAAAAACAGACAGGGTCAAAACCAGGAAATCAGAAACAATAATCCACGAACGATCTAACAAAGAAACAGGCGAAACAATGCAACCTGCAGGCGAGTGGCTTGCTACAGTTTTATAGTCCTGGAACAGGAAGTAGCAGCAGAGGAGTGATCGCAGATCACCCAGGGTAAGAGCTCCTCTGCTGGCTTGGTGACAGGTCCCCTAGGAGCACAGTCTGGGTTTGTTTTTGTTTTTCTCGCCTCACCCTTCCTCATGTAAATGCTGTACTTCCTTATTTCTGTCATCCCATCATGTCTAACCCCATCTTGTATCTGGATGTGGATGGGATGATGGCCCAAAGCATTTCACTACATGTCATTACTACGTATGTCTGTGTATGTGACCAATGGAATTTGAATTTGATTTGATTTGATTTGATTTGACTAAAGGTAAGTCCTGTAGAATACAGGAAAGGTTTGTTGAATGAAGCTAAGTGATTTAGAAAACAGGTAAGTCCTGTGGAATAGATGTAAGGCTTGTTGAATTAAGGTAAGTAATTTAGAAAACAGGTAAGTCCTCTAGAATACAGGTAACGTATGTTGACTAAAGGTAAGAGTACAGGTACAGCTTGTTAACTAAAGGTAAGTCCTGTAGAATGCAGATTAGGTCTGTTGATTAAAGGTAAGTCAGTAGAATACATGTAAGATTTGTTGAATGAAGGTAAGTGATTTAGAAAACAGGTAAGTCCTGTAGAATACAGGTATGCTTTCTAGACTAAAGGTAAGTGTTTTAGAGTACAAGTAAGGTCTGTTGAGTTAAGATATGTCCTCTAGAATACAGGTAAAGTTTGTTGACTAAAAGTAAGTCTACTTAGAATACAGGTAAGGTTTGTTGAATAAAAGTAGGTGTTTGGCAAAAAAATCATATTTAATGTGTCCAAAAGCAGTCTAAAGAGATAAAGACAGATAAAAGACTGAAGTAAATGCATGTAAACACAAATGTAAATGTATCTTTATACACTATATTGACAAAAGTTTTGGGTCACCCACTTCCAATAAACAGGTTGAACTACTTTATTATTAATTTTATCATTAAATTTAGTATGTATTTATTATTATAATATCCATGAGTACAAATCGTAATGTTAAAGCATACAATGATGTTCTAGGAATTGTGGATACAGATTTATGGACAGGACTCTAACATGACAATGCCTCTGTGTATAAGGCAAGTTTAAATAACAAATGATTGATTGAGTCACTGTGGAAGATCTTGACTGTTCTTCATAAAGCCTGATCCCAGCTGAACACTTCTGAGTGTGCGAGTTTAAATAACGCAGCTGTAGCGTAGTAACAAACACAACACGACTGGTGTCTGATTCAGAAGCAAATCCACAAGAGCACAAGAACAATGTCAGAGCTGTAGCCCAAGACTGATGATACACAGGGCAATTGAGAATAGGTAACAGATCTTTATCTGGATCGTTTAGATCAGTCTGCGGGCTCCATGTATCATCAGTCTGCGAGCCTCATTGCTTCAGGACAGGTCCAGCTCCAGTCTACAGCCATGATCCCGGTCCATATCAGTGTCATTTTCCAGCAATAAAACCAACAACTGAAAATAAACAAATGTAAAAATATTTTGGAGTAAAAGTGATTTTCTTTCACAATACACTTCAGTCTTCAGTGTTGTTTGCATATTTTAAGGTTTCCTCAGATTGATTGATTTCCTTGATTTGAGAAATTTACACAATAACAATGTCAGTTTCACACTTGAGTTTATTCTGATTTGAACTTTCATGGTATTCACAAGTTGGTCCAAGTATCTGTAAACAAAAACGTTTGTAAAAATTACATTTATATTATTTTACTTTTTAACTCTAATCTAAAATTGAAACAATGAGGTCAATGTAATTGCAGTCTCATAGTTATGTTGGGCATATCCTACATTCACTCTTTGGTCTGCTATGGTTTAAAATCCAAATCGCATTCTCTCGTGTTCATAAAAGTGTGTAACACCCTTCCATACAGTGATCATAAAGTATGGGTAAAACTCACAAAACCTTCTCAGGGATTTGGCGTAGAAGGTAATTTCATAAATGTTCCCAAAGCAGTCAGTAGTAGTGTTAAAACAGTCAGGTGCTGTAGACGGTGACTTTGTGACTGATCTCCTGAAGCAGTTCTTTCACAGCCTTATCCACATCCACCAGTTCATTGGCCTTGTCCTCCAGCAGCTTCTGATCTACATCATAGTTCTTCTCAGGATCTGAAAAACACAGACATATTGTTCTTTTAAGCGAGAACATTTAAAAGTTAATGTTTTGTGATGGTTCTCTTCTAATGCTTTAATTAGAGATGCGTTATTGACATACTTTTTAGCAGCTGGAGTTTGTCGCTGGCCTGTAGCAGCCATGTTTTGGCTTCCTGTTGGAGTTTCTCTGCTCTTTTCTTGGCCTCTGCCACTCCTTCTGCTTTCTGTGTGATCACCTGCTCGACACTACTGTACTTGTCCTTCAGCTCTGAATCCAGATCCTGCATAAACAGTCATGTATAGTATAGGTTACAAACCCACAACACTTCTTAGCAGAGATGACGTATCATATCCAGGTGATTCATGCACCTTTTGAGCTGCTCAGCAAGTGCAAGATGGCGCCGTTGAGGTCGGCTGCCGTCACGACCGCTCGGCAAAACTTTCTGTTTTTTTGTTAAGTATGTTTGTATTTTAAATAGTCTACGCTGTTTTCTTTATATAAGATGGCTATTACTACATATGACCGAGCCACTCTTATATCTATTGGTGTACAATGCACCCACCTTTCGCCCGTTTTTAAACCCGGACCCATGTTGGCGGCGAGATCCTGTCGAAGACAAAGGGCGCGACCGCACCGGCATCCACGAGGGAAGCGAGCGGCATCAGGAACAGGTTGAGGGCACGCTCACGCCGCGCTCCCTACCTAGTGTCCTGTTAGCCAGCGTCCAGTCTCTGGAAAACAAGCTCGATGACCTCAGGGCAGGATCAAGTTCAGAGAGACATGGTGCGGGACTGCAACCTCCTCTGCTTCACCAAGACATGGCTGAACCCAGTGGTGCGCCATACAACCGGCCGAGTTTTTCTCTGTTTACCGCATGGACAGAACAATGGAGTCGGGAAGACAAGAGGAGGTGGAGTGTGTCTGATGGTGAACAATCGCTGGTGCGAGTTGTTTACCAACCCTCTCTCACGCTCCTGCACACCAAACCTGGAACTTCTGACCATCAATTGTCGCCCTTTCTATCTTCCACAAGAATTCAGCTCGGTCATAGTCAGTGCCGTTTATATTCCACCTCAAGCACGATCACCTAACATCACACCAGTCACAGCACCGGGGCCGCGCACTCATTGTGATGGGGATTTTAACAGTGCAAACCTCAAGCAGCGCACCGCCAAACTTTCACCAGCAACTCACCTGCCCCACCAGGGGCGAAAGGACACTGGATCACTGCTACACACCCTTCATAGAGAGCTACAAGGCAAAATCATGCCCACCGTTTGGTAAATCGGACCATGGCGCCATCTTCCTCGTGCCTGTTTACAAACAGAGGCTGAAACAGGAAGCCCGGTACAGAGGGAGGTGTCACGCTGGTCTGACCATTCGGTGGCGCTCTGCAGGGGCGCTTTGGATAGCGCAGACTGGGCCATGTTCAGGTGTAGCTCGAGGGCGTCAACGTGTTCACAGAAGCAGTGATGGGATTCATCGGGAAACTAGCGGATGACACGGTAGAAAACAGTCATCAGGGCGTTTCCCAACCAGAAGCCGTGGGTAAACCGTGGGTAAACTATCCACGACTCTCTGAGATCCCGCTCCGCGGCCTATAACACGGGGATAGTGTTACGAGCCTCCCGTTTGTCTAGGACACGCAAGGCTGTAACAAATAAAGTCTACAAAACAAAAAAAAAAACGTCGGACGGTCACATCAATCCCTGATCCAGAAAAGCACAAACGCAGTCTTGAATAAATATCTTTCATTTATTTAAGAACAGATGAATAACAGAGGAAGCAAATCTTCAGGAGAGAGGCAAGGCCAACATAATAAACAAACTACAAACTACAAACTACAAAATATAAATAACCTACTCAAACGAAAATAAATAAATAACAGAGTCTTACCTTAGATATTTAATCTCTCCCTGAAACAGTCTACAGTCCCCTCGTGTTTCAAACAGTCCATCATTGTTCCTGTGCCGAAGAAACCTCTTGCCTCTTGCCTGAATGATTACGCGCAGTTCTGGCGGCGGTAGAGATGAAGTGCTTTGAGAGACTCGTCAGAGACTTCATCACCGCATCACTACCGGACACACTCGACCCACTACAATTCGCCCACCGCCAGAACCGGTCTCACGGAGGATGCCATCACACACCTCCTCCACACAACCACGAGCCACCTGGATTTTAGAAAAGGGAACTATGTGAAATTGCTGTTCGTGGACTATAGTTCAGCGTTCAACACCATAGTTCCCTCCACACTCACCTCGAAGTTGGAGGTCCTGGGACTCAGCCCATCCCTGCGTCACTGGATCACCAACTTCCTGACCGACAGACCACAAGCCGTACGGATGGGAAAACACACCTCATCCTCCCTCACTCTCAGCACTGGAGCCCCTCAGGGTTGTGTTCTGAGCCCCTGTTGTACTCGCTGTACACACATGACTGTGTGGCCACTACAAACTCCATCACCATCATTAAATTTGCTGACGACACTGTCGTGGTGGGCCTGATATCCAACAACGATGAGATGGTCTACCTTCAGGAGAACAATCTGCTCCTGAACGTCAGAAAAACAAAGGAGTTAATAGTGGACTTCAGCACGAAGCAGGTGCGCTCTTACCATCCCATCATGATCAAAGGGGACCCGGTGGAGAGAGTGGACAGTTTTTCGGTACCTGGGTGTTCACATCACGCAGGACCTGTCTTGGTCCTGTCACATCAACACCCTGGTGAAGAAGGCCCGGCAGCGTCTATACCATCTGAGGCGGCAGGGACTTCAGACTCCCATCTCAGGTGCTCAGGAACTTTTACACCTGCACCATTGAGAGTGTCCTGACGGGAAACATCACCTCCTGGTTCGGGAACAGCACCATGCAGGACAGGCGAGCCCTTCAGAGGGTGGTGCGGTCAGCTGAGCGCACCACCCGCACTGACCTCCCTGTGCTGCAGCACATCTACAACAAGCGGTGCTGTACCAGGGCCAGGAAGATCGTGGAAGACCTCGGCCATCCCAACAATGGACTCTTCTTTCTGTTGCGTTAAGAAAGCGCTTTCGTTCCCTGAAGGCAAACACAGAGAGAATGAGGAGGAGCTTCTTCCATGAGCCATTCGGAGTCTGAACCAGAGAAACCCAGCGCCTAATCACCGGGATTCCCATGTTCACCCCTCTTTCCCCAGATACCCACTTACAACTGGACAATTACACTGGACAATACTCCACTAGTCACTTTACATTGGACATTCACACAGCCACTTTATATTTTATACTTTATTTTATTTTTACCTTTTATACTTTGTACACTTCTTCGTATATATATATTTTTTTATTTTATATTTTTCGTTTTCTATTCAGCGCTGGAAGGTTGTAAAAAACATTTCACTGCATGTCGTACCATGTATGTATGTGTATGTGACAAATCAAATTTGAATTTGAATTTTTGAAGTGCCTTGATGCTGTCCGCCTCTTTCTCTGTGCTGTTCGCTGGTGGAGGTGTTGAGTGCCTTTTCTTTCAGCAAAGCTACATCGCTTTCCAACTTCAGCAGCCTTGAGCGGTGTTACTCAGTTTTAGCTCCAAGTCCAACGCATTTTAAACAAAAGAGTCACAAATTGCTTCAAAGATCAAGTCCAAATTACTAATGACTAAAGAATGGCTAAAACGGTCCCCTTTGGAACCAATGGCTAGAAATGTAGACTTACGGAGACCAGCAGGTCTTGCGTTCCCTTGATGTCAGCGCTGGCCTGTTTCAGAGCCTCGGTCACTGAACTCTGGGGGCGCTCAGCCTGCTGCAAGGCCTCCTTCACCATCTCAGAGGTGTCTTTCACATCCGTCGCCTCCTTTCTGTGAAAACCAGACAATATACAAACATTTACATTCATTTCCAGTTATTATTGTCATTTGACTGCACAGACACTACATTTTACTTTACTATTCTCCTGTTTGATACTCTTAAGTGCTTTGACACAATCTGTATTGTTAAAAGCGCTATATAAATCTGATTAACAATGAACCGGTCAGTAGGTGGCAATGCTACCACATTCCACAGATATGGTACATTTTAGTGAAGTGCTTCTCAACCAGAATCCCACTCAAAATTGCTCATTCAAAAATAGTTTTTCCTTCACGTCAGATTTTTCTACTAAATGTTTTGCTTTCGACAATTATTTGTACGACAAAGAAGTCTTGTACTACGCCTTAATTAAAAATGCTATAAAGACATGATTTCTATTTTCCTCTGATACTTTTTGTTCCAGTCAATTTTCACATTTTAATGATTTAGAAAACATTATTTCATGCCTATTTTTGTTTATAAATACCTGAAGGCAAATACATATCTATAAATAGATGTACTCCCGACAGCCGCAGATTCTCTCTCTCTCTCTTTCTGTCCTTCTTTTATTCCTTTCTTTACTCTTTCTTTCTTCAGGGAAACTGACAGAATTAAACTGACCGTACATAAAGAGCGAGAGATATGTTGCCATATAATATTCTCCATAAACTCTTGCACAATGACTTCCTCACACACACTCACACATGCATCAAAAACAGAATTGTGATAAACTCCAAAACAATTGCCTGATATTAACACAAAAATATCAGAATTCAGAGGAATTTAGTCATTTCTTCAGCTCTGGAATGGGATTCGTGCTGTAAAGGCTTTTAACAAGTGGGTTTAATGAGGGTTTAACAAGTCAGGGATAAGGTTACCTTTCTGATCTTCTTTGTGAGGCCAGCATCGTCACATTTATTAATTCGAAGTGTTTTAAAAGAAACCTTAACACTTACACAGCTTACTGCTAAATGAGCAAATAATGTCAGATCATTTCAAACCTGCTTTTTTTCTATTTGTATTTCACACACACTCAAAAATGAAGGTACAAAAGCTGTCACTGGGCGGTACGTTTTTAAAAAATACACTTTTGTACCTATTAGGTTGTCACACGTGTGGACTCTTTTGTTGTTGTTTTGTCTTCTCCCATGTGTTCAGTGTCACCTACTTTCTATTAATTGTCTAACTGTGTCTTGTTAATTTAGTCAATTCCTGTGTGTATTTAAGTTCCAGTTTGCTTCTGTTTAATCGTCAGTTCTCGTCTTTTAATGCGTGTGGTCCTTTTTGTCCTGCCTGCTTGCAGCTATATTGCTATTTTGTTCGTTTTTAGAGGATTAAAACTGTTTTAGTTTATTTTTCTCATTGAGTGCTCCTTCTACTTAAACCACACCGTGACATAGGCTCAAATATGTACCTTTACGAACTAATATGTACCTTTTAAGCTACCAAAATGGACCCTTTAGGTACAAACATGTCCCTTTTAAAAATCTACCGCCCCAGTGACAGCTTTTGTACCTTTATTTCCAAGAGTGTATTTGCACTAAAAGGTATAATATACAGTATTATCATAATTCACTGTGTTCCTGTCATAATCCTTAGAAATAGCAGAATGTATCGCTTAAAGTGCAACATAACAAACAAATACACACATTAACCCTCTGTCCACTAAAAGACACTGCAATCATCTGCAAACGTACAGGCTTTATTCAAATATATTTACACTAAATGTATAATTGAAATTACATTTCATTATATGACCAAATTAATTTACAAAACCACAAGCTGGTTTTAGACAGCACAGACTCCTTTTGCAAACCAACTAAAAATCTATTACATCTAAACATGAATAAATATGAATTATATGTACAATTTAGTGTCTAGTGCCTCGGTCTGTTCCTCTTATTTACACAATGTCCCATTTCTCCCTTTTTCTCTCTACTCTCATTCTGAAAAACACGCTTTAGCTAAAAACCCCAATCTCTATCTGATCTCAGGCTCTGGTTTCTGCTGGTGCTGTGTGTTCAGCTCCTCCAGGATCCACACAGAGCCCCTCACCGGACTGAAGGTGACCAGGAAGCAGTTCTCCGCACTTCCTGTGTCACTCCTGCTCTCCCTATACAAACAGTCGAAAAGCATTGATCTAGACTGATCCCAACGACACAATCCAGCCGTGACTCTGCTGTGATTCAGAAAGTGTGTGTCACTGGCCTTACACCTGTTCAGTTTAACCAGGGGTGGCTCTCAATGTCCTCTAAACTGGGCGGTCTGATGCCGATGCACTGAGACACCAGCGAATCAGCTGACGGCACTCTGTTACACACAACACAGTCTTCAGCAACACAAAAGCACACGCTTCACCTGGATCTGGGCGTGGCGTCTGTCTCTTGCCTGTAGACAGCTCTCTAGGGAAGGTCAGCCTGCTTTTGGAGGTGACCCTGCGTGCTCCTCTGAAGGGGAAACAGCCGCACAGGATGCTGTAGAGCGTCACCCGACCGACCAAACCGTAGCGGTCCTGCGTGATAGCGGTGCTGCGAAACCACTCAGGAGGCGTATTCAAGAGTGCCTGAGAGACACAACAAGACCACAAGCGTCCGATCAAAATCTTCCCTTTGCTGTTCACAAACGCATCACTGCAGTGAGATCAAAGCAACCTGCAAAGTGTCGGTAGGCCGAGTCTTGCAGCAGATCTCCACAGCCGAAGTCCAGCAGCTTGATGTCGTGTGACTCAGTGGAGATCAGCAGGTTCTCGGTTTGGCGTCCCGGTGCAGGACTCCGCGGCTCTCGCAGTGTTTCAGCGCCGTGATCAGCTGCAGCAGGACTTTCTTGGCCAGAGTCTCCTCCAGACATCCGTTCTCCTCGCAGAAACTCTGGAGATCTTGGCAAGGAGGCGGGGCGCTCCAGGATCATGGTGTGGCGTCTGCGATGGTCGAACCACTCCAGCAGCTGCAGGACGTTTGGGCAGGCAGGAGCCGAATTGACCAGGGTCATCAACGCCACCTCCAGCGGCAGCAGACCTGACCTTCCTGCAGAGACCAAAGATCCGTTACATCCAGAGCTGAATGCAGATTCACAACAGATTCACCTTCAACTCACCACTTTCAGCTTCTCAGGCGTCCTGCTTTTGCAAGCGTGCTTGATGGCAACCTGTGAACAGATCAACCGCAGGAAATCACGCCTTCACTGATATCGCCAACTCTAAAAGCTGTTTGAAGGAGGCAGGGAAGGAAAGCGTCTTACTGGCAGTCTGTCGGACCTGCGTATCCCAGCATGCACCGAGGCGAATCCACCTCGGCCCAGCAATGGGCCCTTGGCATACGCTTCTGAAACGCACAAGAACATGTATAAACAGAACATTTTCTATTAATAACTGAGTCATGACATCTTTGATAATCCTGACCTCTGCGGGAGCGTTTGGCTGGTCTTGTGTTGGAGGTGGGCGGCCCTTCATCCTCCCGGCCGCCGCTCTGCGCTTCCTCTTCCTGTGAGGCTGATCTGTGGACACAGAAACAGCCAGGTCAGAAGGCAGAGGCGCGATGTATCCTGGTAGCTCTTGGCTCAGGGGCTGCTCTGGGTCACGATCACCAGAGCCTCGTCTCCCATCCTCCTGAGCAGCCGTCTGAGAGATAGCAGCGCTCCTGGATCTGGAGCGGCCCGAGGCTGAAATATTACACACTTACAATACTTCATACTGTTTTATTAACAGTCAATAATCAAAACCTTATTTAGCACAGTTTATCTGTCACGTGGAACAAGACACGCATCACTTAACTTCAATATAACAGGTTGCACAAGCTGTCAAACAATGCACATACCAATAATAAATATCCTAAAATAATCCATTAAAAAACATACCTCGTCTTTCGTCCGAGTGAGCCATTGACGACTTCCTCCAAACTCCAAATAGGGAGAAAAAAAAGAAAATGTATAAAATAAAATGAAATACAATAACAATACAAGACACAACTGCAGTAATAAGTTTAGTTATAGAACAAATAACAGTTTAAAACTCTTCTCCAAGAAAATCCGCTGATCTCCGTCTGAAATAAAAGTCTTCTTCTAAGGGAATCCTCCGATGAGCTTCAGAAAGCAACAAGATCTGATCAGAAAATACTCAAATGTCTCCTCGTCTCACAACCAACAGATAGCGATGGGTTCGAGTGTTTATATATTCAGGCGGAACTCATAACACACGTCGCTATAGCAACTAAGGCCGCGAATCACGCCGGCGCTTACGTCAGTTCGCATCGCTCGTACATCTCAGCACGAGTTGAATATTTATGCAATTATTCATTTCTTTTTAAATTAAATTTTTATAATAGATTTCATTTTAATTATTTAACTGTTTTAAAAACAGCTTTAAATGACAATTCAAGGAGTTTCATTTGCAAGATTTCATACAACAGTTCAATAAACGGCGCTGATATTAAATGACTTACATTGTATGACTGCAACACTTTTTCATGATTTCGCTCTGCTTCGTCAAAGAAAATAGTTTTAAATGAGTTTGGTTTATGCATGAATGTGCGTTTTTAAACGAACGAGTCAATGATTCAGTTAGACACTCATTAAGAACAGACTCCTGAATGAATCAGTCTTTTGAGCGAATCATTTGAACTATGATTCGCTGTTTTAGTTTCAATTGTAAAATACTATTTGAGTTATTTTAATACTTATTTTAATATATATATAGGCCATCGTAAAATATGCTACTGTATGAACTACACTGCAAAAAAACTGCTGTTCTTGTTTAGATTTGTTTCATTGTTGTCCAGCCAAAATATTCAAAAAATCTTCAATTAGAGGATTTTCAAGACTGACAGACTTTTCAAGAAAAATCTCTCACTTAATTTTGACTCACTTTTTCTTAAAAGGAAGCAATAATTATAGTATATATTTTTATTTTTCTATTTTTATTTTTGCTGTGTTGCACATTTTATATTTTGTATATTGTACATAATTCTCTTTATATCTGTCTTGTCTTGTTATCGTGTTGCACTGTAGAGTTTTTGTCACTAAAACAAATTCCTCGTATGTGCAAACATACCTGGCAATAAAGTGATTCTGATTCTGATTCTGATCATTTTGATTTCTAGATATTTTTTCCGGAAGCGTATGTAAGAAAAGCATATTTTGCAGTTCGGCAACAAAAACAAAATTGGTCATAAAATTGAAAAACAGAAGGGAAGGACTAAAAGGAAGTCCAGCTATTCTTGTCTGGTGACCATCTGTTAAAAATGAGCATAAATTATATTATTATTTGGTAAGCTATTGTCACTTTTAATATGGGGTGTAAGCTGTTTTGTCTGTCATTACAAATGTCCCTATAGTGAAGTTTGCTGATATGATCAAACCAGTGTGCTTTAAAAAATAAATAAAATAAACTGAGCTGCATTAAAACACAATGGAGCTCAGCAAGAGTTTTCTGCTTGTAATTATGGAAATTGCTTGATTTATTGACTTGTCTCTAAGGATCCTCGCTCTTACAATACTAAACACAATGAAAATGAATTGACTTTGAAAGACACAGACCTTGTTTATGTCTGTGTTGTGGTTTATGATGGTGACCCCGAGACCTTTTGTACGCTGCCATCTAGTGGTCGTTTTATGTTGTTGACATTTTTGCGGTTGATATTCATTTTAGTAGAGTTGCATAATGTATTGTTGGAAATTAGCACAAATGAATATAGAGCCAATTCATTTATTTATTTATTTAAAAGTTTTTGCCATAAAACAACATATATTGACATTTGTATTTCATATTAAAATCAGTCTACAGTAAAATGTACTACAGATTCACTCAGAAACTGCATTTGTTGTAACGACTTGTGGATGTAGCTCGAAATAATTCTATTAAGATACATTGGGTATTAACATAGCCTGTTTTCGTTGTCCTATAGGCTTTCTAAATTTCTAAATCATTAACATTCCATTTTAAAATGAACAATATCATAAATTCATTTACATGAACCTATAACACGCATATATTCTTTATTCTCACATTTACTGAACTTCTAGAACATAGAAGGATACTCTATTTTATTTAATTTTTCCCTGGTGCTTCTTACATGGCTGAATAAATTCAAATGTAATATAGGTTAAGATTAAAATACATCTGCAGTATAAAGGAAACACAAATTAGGGCTTAGCGTCTTTCCATTAACATCAAACAGTAAGCGCATAAGTGTTTAGGGGTCATTATTTAAGAAAAATAATTCGAAAAAGGTATTGCAGCAGAAAAGCAAACTTCAAAAACCTGTTCTAAAATTATGTTATTACTATAGGTAAATGTTGTAAGGTACGGGTAAGGTTTGTTGAATAAAGGTTTGTGTTGTAGAATACAGTTAGGTCCTGCAGAATACAGGTAAGGTTTGTTGAATAAAGGTTAGTGTTGTACAGTACAGGTAAGTCCTATAGAGTACAGATAAGTTCTGTAGCATACAAGTAAGGTTTGTTGACTAAAGATAAGTGTTTTAGAGTACAGGTACAATTTGTTGACTGAAGGTAAATGTTGTAGAATACAGGTAAGGTTTGTTGACTGAAGGTCAGTGTTTTAGAAGTCTGAGTAAGGTTATCTTCTTGAAGAGGGGGAACCCCACTGTCCTGCCGGGACGATGGCAGCCGGGTATTCGATGGACGCGTGGGAGAAGTGGCGTCTCGTGTGCTTGGCACCTCTTTCCGTGGAGGATATTGAAGATATCTTTCATTTCGGAACTTTGATTACGGGGCTATTGCTGATCGGATTGGGCATAGCCCTGGTATATCGACAAATTGAGAGAACGAGGGCAGCTGTCCACAGCCCCACAAGGCTGCCTGGAATAACTGAAGTAGTGGGCAGATCTGTCGGGACTCAGACTGTGGTTGTAAACCGCACTTTGGATAACATCATGGGGAAGCTCGAGGCTTTGCATCGAAAAATGGATCAATTTGGGGACCACAATGGACAATAGAGTTGTTCGGGTAAACTGCTTACGACTACTCGCACCAAGCCTAAACAAATTCCATTCCTATCTGGTTTCGACTCCCTCTACCATGCACTGCTGGAAAAACAACTCCCCCGGTAGATCACGGCAGTGAAGGCGCTCGCACTCCTCACTCCCACCTTTCCGCCTGCCTGGCAGACAGGTCTGGATCAACGCTGCATTGGCGGCTGCCAGAGAAGGATGACTGCTCGCCAGTGGAGGATCCCAATGACCCAGAGACTTTACATTGTTTTACATGTTGTCAAAGTGTCTAAACTATCTTCTTCTATTGCTGAGGTGTTTTTTTTCCCGTTATCACACTGTGGTCCTGTCATGAGTGAGGGGTCTGAGGCGTCATGGATCCATATGCAGGCTTTTATTAAGCGAAGGCATGGTCATAGCAGGCAGGCGTCAAACAGGGCAAACAGATGTATAGGAGGCGAGGCAATAACAAAATCCAGAAACAGGCGATGGTCAGGTCAGGCAGCAAACAATCAGAAAACCGAAAAACAGACAGGGTCAAAACCAGGGAACTCAGAAACAATAATCCACGAACGATCTAACAAAGAAACAGGCGAAACAATGCAACCTGCAGGTGAGTGGCTTGCTACAGTTTTTATAGTCCTGGAACAGGAAGTAGCAGCAGAGGAGTGATCGCAGATCACCCAGGGTAAGCCCCCTCTTCTGGCTTGGTGACATAGCCCCCCTCCTAGGAGCGACTCCTGGCACTCCATAAAACAAACAAAAAACACTGTGAGCTTGGGAGGGGTTCCAGGAGGGGTCAGCAAGCGGAGTCAAGGAGGAAGAGATGGAGGAGGAGCCAGGGGAGAAAACAGGAGGAGTCCGGAGCGGGAGGCGATCCAGAGCCCAGCCATGATGGTCAGTGGTGGAGCCGACGGAGGGAGGAGCCATGGAGAGGTAACTGTCATCGACTCCATGGGGCCGACCGATGGCAGCGGAGCTGGTGGTCGAGGAGACTGAGGCGGAGGCGGAGAGCCGAAGAGCCAGGGTGACACAGAGGCGCTGGAGGTCTAGGCGACACCGCGGGCCGGCAACTGATGCGGAGGCGACGGGGCGAGAAGGGCGCGGTGAAGCCAGAGGACTGAGGTGAGCCGGGGAGGGAGGAGCCTGACAGAGCCGGAGGGATGGAGGGACGAGGCGAAGCTGGAGGAGTGGAATCCTGAGGCGACGGATGGTCGACGACCGACCAAGGCGTAGCTGGAGAGACGATGGAGCCTGGTGGAGCTGGTGGACTGACGGAGCACGGTGGAGAGGGAGGAGCTAGAAGCCCAGGGGAGCCGATGGGTCTACAAGCCGAGGTGGAGTCTGGGACTCGGAGGCGGAACGATGAGCGAGGATCCTTCACCCACGGCGGCGATGGAGACTGGCAGACCCGTGGTGAGCTCCAGGTGGAGGGCAGAGGATGAGTGCAGGGGCTGCTGGGATCCATCGGCGGCGTGTAGCAAGGGTGGGAGGGTGGGATAACTTGAGGTTTTGCAGGCGCGGGCACTGGAGGCTTTGCACGGCAGGTGGCCATCTTGGGAAGCGGCTCTGGGCAGGCGGCGGCCATCTTGGGAAGCGGCTCTGGGCAGGCGGCGGCCATCTTGGGAAGTGGCTCTGGGCAGGCGGCGGCCATCTTGGGCAGCAGCTCGGGAAGAAAGCGGCCATCTTGGGCAGCGGCTCTGGGAAGAAAGCGGCCATCTTGGGCAGCGGCTCTGGGAAGAAGGCGGCCATCTTGGGCAGCGGCTCTGGGAAGAAGGCGGTCATCTTGGTCAGCGGCTCTGGGAAGAAAGCGGCCATCTTGGGCAGCGGCTCTGGGAAGGCAGCCATTACTGGAGTTGATGCTGTATCCTTTTCCTCCTCAACACCCAACGTGAAAGCTGACCCCACAGTCACTAAACCGAACTCAATAAACTGTGCAAGCGACTCACGTGGACCCTCACGAACAAGTTTTGTCTTGAGTGGCTGATTTACTCCCTCATGATACAACTCAATCAATAAGCAGTCAGGTATGTCAGAGAGGTAAGCCATGTCCAGAAACTCTTGAGTATAATCCTCAATTGATCGAGTGCCTTGCTTGAGGGCCAATAAGCGTCTAGCGAGGGTCCTACCTGGACATGGATCAGGTGAAAAGCCGCTGGATCCTGGTGTGAGGTTGCATTCTGTCATGAATGAGGGGCCTGAGGCGTGCGGATCCATATGCAGGCTTTTATTAAGCGAAGGCATGGTCATAGCAGGCAGGCGTCAAACAGGGCAAACAGATGTATAGGAGGCGAGGCAATAACAAAATCCAGAAACAGGCGATGGTCAGGTCAGGCAGCAAACAATCAGAAAACCGAAAAACAGACAGGGTCAAAACCAGGGAAATCAGAAACAATAATCCACGAACGATCTAACAAAGAAACAGGCGAAACAATGCAACCTGCAGGCGAGTGGCTTGCTACAGTTTTTATAGTCCTGGAACAGGAAGTAGCAGCAGAGGGAGTGATCGCAGATCACCCAGGGGTAGAGCTCCCTCTGCTGGCTTGGTGACAGGTCCCCTAGGAGCACAGTCTGGGTTTGTTTTTGTTTTTCTCGCCTCACCCTTCCTCATGTAAATGCTGTACTTCCTTATTTCTGTCATCCCATCATGTCTAACCCCATCTTGTATCTGGATGTGGATGGGATGATGGCTAAAGCATTTCACTACATGTCATTACTACGTATGTCTGTGTATGTGACCAATGGAATTTGAATTTGATTTGATTTGATTTGATTTGACTAAAGGTAAGTCCTGTAGAATACAGGAAAGGTTTGTTGAATGAAGCTAAGTGATTTAGAAAACAGGTAAGTCCTGTGGAATAGATGTAAGGCTTGTTGAATTAAGGTAAGTAATTTAGAAAACAGGTAAGTCCTCTAGAATACAGGTAACGTATGTTGACTAAAGGTAAGAGTACAGGTACAGCTTGTTAACTAAAGGTAAGTCCTGTAGAATGCAGATTAGGTCTGTTGATTAAAGGTAAGTCCAGTAGAATACATGTAAGATTTGTTGAATGAAGGTAAGTGATTTAGAAAACAGGTAAGTCCTGTAGAATACAGGTATGCTTTCTAGACTAAAGGTAAGTGTTTTAGAGTACAAGTAAGGTCTGTTGAGTTAAGATATGTCCTCTAGAATACAGGTAAAGTTTGTTGACTAAAAGTAAGTCTCGCATAGAATACAGGTAAGGTTTGTTGAATAAAAGTAGGTGTTTGGCAAAAAAATCATATTTAATGTGTCCAAAAGCAGTCTAAAGAGATAAAGACAGATAAAAGACTGAAGTAAATGCATGTAAACACAAATGTAAATGTATCTTTATACACTATATTGACAAAAGTTTTGGGTCACCCACTTCCAATAAACAGGTTGAACTACTTTATTATTAATTTTATCATTAAATTTAGTATGTATTTATTATTATAATATCCATGAGTACAAATCGTAATGTTAAAGCATACAATGATGTTCTAGGGAATTGTGGATACAGATTTATGGACAGGACTCTAACATGACAATGCCTCTGTGTATAAGGCAAGTTTAAATAACAAATGATTGATTGAGTCACTGTGGAAGATCTTGACTGTTCTTCATAAAGCCTGATCCCAGCTGAACACTTCTGAGTGTGCGAGTTTAAATAACGCAGCTGTAACGTAGTAACAAACACAACACGACTGGTGTCTGATTCAGAAGCAAATCCACAAGAGCACAAGAACAATGTCAGAGCTGTAGCCCAAGACTGATGATACACAGGGCAATTGAGAATAGGTAACAGATCTTTATCTGGATCGTTTAGATCAGTCTGCGGGCTCCATGTATCATCAGTCTGCGAGCCTCATTGCTTCAGGACAGGTCCAGCTCCAGTCTACAGCCATGATCCCGGTCCATATCAGTGTCATTTTCCAGCAATAAAACCAACAACTGAAAATAAACAAATGTAAAAATATTTTGGAGTAAAGAGTGATTTTCTTTCACAATACACTTCAGTCTTCAGTGTTGTTTGCATATTTTAAGGTTTCCTCAGATTGATTGATTTCTTGATTTGAGAAATTTACACAATAACAATGTCAGTTTCACACTTGAGTTTATTCTGATTTGAACTTTCATGGTATTCACAAGTTGGTCCAAGTATCTGTAAACAAAAACGTTTGTAAAAATTACATTTATATTATTTTACTTTTTAACTCTAATCTAAAATTGAAACAATGAGGTCAATGTAATTGCAGTCTCATAGTTATGTTGGGCATATCCTACATTCACTCTTTGGTCTGCTATGGTTTAAAATCCAAATCGCATTCTCTCGTGTTCATAAAAGTGTGTAACACCCTTCCATACAGTGATCATAAAGTATGGGTAAAACTCACAAAACCTTCTCAGGGATTTGACGTAGAAGGTAATTTCATAAATGTTCCCAAAGCAGTCGGTAGTAGTGTTAAAACAGTCAGGTGCTGTAGACGGTGACTTTGTGACTGATCTCCTGAAGCAGTTCTTTCACAGCCTTATCCACATCCACCAGTTCATTGGCCTTGTCCTCCAGCAGCTTCTGATCTACATCATAGTTCTTCTCAGGATCTGAAAAACACAGACATATTGTTCTTTTAAGCGAGAACATTTAAAAAGTTAATGTTTTGTGATGGTTCTCTTCTAATGCTTTAATTAGAGATGCGTTATTGACATACTTTTTAGCAGCTGGAGTTTGTCGCTGGCCTGTAGCAGCCATGTTTTGGCTTCCTGTTGGAGTTTCTCTGCTCTTTTCTTGGCCTCTGCCACTCCTTCTGCTTTCTGTGTGATCACCTGCTCGACACTACTGTACTTGTCCTTCAGCTCTGAATCCAGATCCTGCATAAACAGTCATGTATAGTATAGGTTACAAACCCACAACACTTCTTAGCAGAGATGACGTATCATATCCAGGTGATTCATGCACCTTTTTGAGCTGCTCAGCAAGTGCAAGATGGCGCCGTTGAGGTCGGCTGCCGTCACGACCGCTCCGGCAAAACTTTCTGTTTTTTTTGTTAAGTATGTTTGTATTTTAAATAGTCTACGCTGTTTTCTTTATATAAGATGGCTATTACTACATATGACCGAGCCACTCTTATATCTATTGGTGTACAATGCACCCACCTTTCGCCGTTTTTAAACCCGGACCCATGTTGGCGGCGAGATCCTGTCGAAGACAAAGGGCGCGACCGCACCGGCATCCACGAGGGAAACGAGCCGGCATCAGGAACAGGTTGAGGGCACGCTCACGCCGCGCTCCCCTACCTAGTGTCCTGTTAGCCAACGTCCAGTCTCTGGAAAACAAGCTCGATGACCTCAGGGCAAGGATCAAGTTCCAGAGAGACATGGTGCGGGACTGCAACCTCCTCTGCTTCACCAAGACATGGCTGAACCCAGTGGTACGCCATACAACCGGCCGAGTTTTTCTCTGTTTACCGCATGGACAGAACAATGGAGTCGGGGAAGACAAGAGGAGGTGGAGTGTGTCTGATGGTGAACAATCGCTGGTGCGAGTTGTTTACCAACCCTCTCTCACGCTCCTGCACACCAAACCTGGAACTTCTGACCATCAATTGTCGCCCTTTCTATCTTCCACAAGAATTCAGCTCGGTCATAGTCAGTGCCGTTTATATTCCACCTCAAGCACGATCACCTAACATCACACCAGTCACAGCACCGGACGCGCGCACTCATTGTGATGGGGATTTTAACAGTGCAAACCTCAAGCGCGCACCGCCAAACTTTCACCAGCAACTCACCTGCCCCACCAGGGGCGAAAGGACACTGGATCACTGCTACACACCCTTCATAGAGAGCTACAAGGCAAAATCATGCCCACCGTTTGGTAAATCGGACCATGACGCCATCTTCCTCGTGCCTGTTTACAAACAGAGGCTGAAACAGGAAGCCCGGTACAGAGGAGGTGTCACGCTGGTCTGACCATTCGTGGCCGCTCTGCAGGGCGCTTTGGATGGCGCAGACTGGGCCATGTTCAGGTGTAGCTCCGAGGGCGTCAACGTGTTCACAGAAGCAGTGATGGGATTCATCGGAAACTAGCGGATGACACGTAGAGAAAACAGTCATCAGGACGTTTCCCAACCAGAAGCCGTGGGTAAACCGTGGGTAAACTATCCACGACTCTCTGAGATCCCGCTCCGCAGCCTATAACACGGGGATAGTGTTACGAGCCTCCCCGTTTGTCTAGGGGGCACGCAAGGCTGTAACAAATAAAGTCTACAAAAAAAAAAAAAAAACGTCGGACGGTCACATCAATCCCCTGATCCAGAAAAGCACAAAGCGCAGTCTTGAATAAATATCTTTCATTTATTTAAGAACAGATGAATAACAGAGGAAGCAAATCTTCAGGAGAGGGCAAGGCCAACATAATAAACAAACTACAAACTACAAAATATAAATAACCTACTCAAACGAAAATAAATAAATAACAGAGTCTTACCTTAGATATTTAATCTCTCCCTGAAACAGTCTACAGTCCCCTCGTGTTTCAAACAGTCCATCATTGTTCCTGTGCCGAAGAAACCTCTTGCCTCTTGCCTGAATGATTACCGCGCAGTTCTGGACGGTAGAGATGAAGTGCTTTGAGAGACTCGTCAGAGACTTCATCACCGCATCACTACCGGACACACTCGACCCACTACAATTCGCCCACCGCCAGAACCGGTCTACGGAGGATGCCATCACACACCTCCTCCACACAACCACGAGCCACCTGGATTTTAGAAAAGGGAACTATGTGAAATTGCTGTTCGTGGACTATAGTTCAGCGTTCAACACCATAGTTCCCTCCACACACTCACCTCGAAGTTGGAGGTCCTGGGACTCAGCCCATCCCCGCGTCACTGGATCACCAACTTCCTGACCGACAGACCACAAGCCGTACGGATGGGAAAACACACCTCATCCTCCCTCACTCTCAGCACTGGAGCCCCTCAGGGTTGTGTTCTGAGCCCCCTGTTGTACTCGCTGTACACACATGACTGTGTGGCCACTACAAACTCCATCACCATCATTAAATTTGCTGGCGACACTGTCGTGGTGGGCCTGATATCCAACAACGATGAGATGGTCTACCTTCAGGAGAACAATCTGCTCCTGAACGTCAGAAAAACAAAGGAGTTAATAGTGGACTTCAGCACGAAGCAGGTGCGCTCTTACCATCCCATCATGATCAAAGGGGACCCGGTGGAGAGAGTGGACAGTTTTCGGTACCTGGGTGTTCACATCACGCAGGACCTGTCTTGGTCCTGTCACATCAACACCCTGGTGAAGAAGGCCCGGCAGCGTCTATACCATCTGAGGCGCTTAAGGGACTTCAGACTCCCATCTCAGGTGCTCAGGAACTTTTACACCTGCACCATTGAGAGTGTCCTGACGGGAAACATCACCTCCTGGTTCGGGAACAGCACCATGCAGGACAGGCGAGCCCTTCAGAGGGTGGTGCGGTCAGCTGAGCGCACCACCCGCACTGACCTCCCTGTGCTGCAGCACATCTACAACAAGCGGTGCTGTACCAGGGCCAGGAAGATCGTGGAAGACCTCGGCCATCCCAACAATGGACTCTTCTTTCTGTTGCGTTAAGGAAAGCGCTTTCCTTCCTGAAGGCAAACACAGAGAGAATGAGGAGGAGCTTCTTCCCGCAGGCCATTGGAGTCTGAACCAGAGAACACCCAGCGCCTAATCACCGGGATTCCCATGTTCACCCCCTCTTTCCCCAGATACCCACTTACAACTGGACAATTACACTGGACAATACTCCACTAGTCACTTTACATTGGACATTCACACAGCCACTTTATATTTTATACTTTATTTTATTTTTACCTTTTATACTTTGTACACTTCTTCGTATATATATATTTTTTATATTTTATATTTTTCGTTTTCTATTCCGGACGCTGGAAGGTTGTAAAAACATTTCACTGCATGTCGTACCATGTATGTATGTGTATGTGACAAATCAAATTTGAATTTGAATTTTGAAGTGCCTTGATGCTGTCCGCCTCTTTCTCTGTGCTGTTCGCTGGTGGAGGTGTTGAGTGCCTTTTCTTTCAGCAAAGCTACATCGCTTTCCAACTTCAGCAGCCTTGAGCGGTGTTACTCAGTTTTAGCTCCAAGTCCAACGCATTTTAAACAAAAGAGTCACAAATTGCTTCAAAGATCAAGTCCAAATTACTAATGACTAAAGAATGGCTAAAACGGTCCCCTTTGGAACCAATGGCTAGAAATGTAGACTTACGGAGACCAGCAGGTCTTGCGTTCCCTTGATGTCAGCGCTGGCCTGTTTCAGAGCCTCGGTCACTGAACTCTGGGCGCGCTCAGCCTGCTGCAAGGCCTCCTTCACCATCTCAGAGGTGTCTTTCACATCCGTCGCCTCCTTTCTGTGAAAACCAGACAATATACAAACATTTACATTCATTTCCAGTTATTATTGTCATTTGACTGCACAGACACTACATTTTACTTTACTATTCTCCTGTTTGATACTCTTAAGTGCTTTGACACAATCTGTATTGTTAAAAGCGCTATATAAATACTGATTAACAATGAACCGGTCAGTAGGTGGCAATGCTACCACATTCCACAGATATGGTACATTTTAGTGAAGTGCTTCTCAACCAGAATCCCACTCAAAATTGCTCATTCCAAAAATAGTTTTTCCTTCACGTCAGATTTTTCTACTAAATGTTTTTGCTTTTCGACAATTATTTGTACGACAAAGAAGTCTTGTACTACGCCTTAATTAAAAATGCTATAAAGACATGATTTCTATTTTCCTCTGATACTTTTTGTTCCAGTCAATTTTCACATTTTAATGATTTAGAAAACATTATTTCATGCCTATTTTTGTTTATAAATACCTGAAAGGCAAATACATATCTATAAATAGATGTACTCCCGACAGCATGCAGATCTCTCTCTCTCTCTCTTTCTGTCCTTCTTTTATTCCTTTCTTTACTCTTTCTTTCTTCAGGGAAACTGACAGAATTAAACTGACCGTACATAAAGAGCGAGAGATATGTTGCCATATAATATTCTCCATAAACTCTTGCACAATGACTTCCTCACAACACTCACACATGCATCAAAAACAGAATTGTGATAAACTCCAAAACAATTGCCTGATATTAACACAAAAATATCAGAATTCAGAGGAATTTAGTCATTTCTTCAGCTCTGGAATGGGATTCGTGCTGTAAAGGCTTTTAACAAGTGGGTTTAATGAGGGTTTAACAAGTCAGGATAAGGTTACCTTTCTGATCTTCTTTGTGAGGCCAGCATCGTCACATTTATTAATTCGAAGTGTTTTAAAAGAAACCTTAACACTTACACAGCTTACTGCTAAATGAGCAAATAATGTCAGATCATTTCAAACCTGCTGTTTTTTTCTATTTGTATTTCACACACACTCAAAAATGAAGGTACAAAAAGCTGTCACTGGGCGATACGTTTTTAAAAATACACTTTTGTACCTATTAGGTTGTCACACGTGTGGACTCTTTTGTTGTTGTTTTGTCTTCTCCCATGTGTTCAGTGTCACCTACTTTCTATTAATTGTCTAACTGTGTCTTGTTAATTTAGTCAATTCCTGTGTGTATTTAAGTTCCAGTTTGCTTCTGTTTAATCGTCAGTTCTCGTCTTTAATGCGTGTGGTCCTTTTTGTCCTGCCTGCTTGCAGCTATATTGCTATTTTGTTCGTTTTTAGAGGATTAAAACTGTTTTAGTTTATTTTTTCTCATTGAGTGCTCCTTCTCGCAAACCACACCGTGACATAGGCTCAAATATGTACCTTTACGAACTAATATGTACCTTTTAAGCTACCAAAATGGACCCTTTAGGTACAAACATGTCCCTTTTAAAAATCTACCGCCCCAGTGACAGCTTTTGTACCTTTATTTCCAAGAGTGTATTTGCACTAAAAGGTATAATATACAGTATTATCATAATTCACTGTGTTCCTGTCATAATCCTTAGAAATAGCAGAATGTATAAGCTTAAAGTGCAACATAACAAACAAATACACACATTAACCCTCTGTCCACTAAAAGACACTGCAATCATCTGCAAACGTACAGGCTTTATTCAAATATATTTACACTAAATGTATAATTGAAATTACATTTCATTATATGACCAAATTAATTTACAAAACCACAAGCTGGTTTTAGACAGCACAGAACTCCTTTTGCAAACCAACTAAAAATCTATTACATCTAAACATGAATAAATATGAATTATATGTACAATTTAGTGTCTAGTGCCTCGGTCTGTTCCTCTTATTTACACAATGTCCCATTTCTCCTTTTTTCTCTCTACTCTCATTCTGAAAAACACGCTTTAGCTAAAAACCCCAATCTCTATCTGATCTCAGGCTCTGGTTTCTGCTGGTGCTGTGTGTTCAGCTCCTCCAGGATCCACACAGAGCCCCTCACCGGACTGAAGGTGACCAGGAAGCAGTTCTCCGCACTTCCTGTGTCACTCCTGCTCTCCCCTATACAAACAGTCGAAAAGCATTGATCTAGACTGATCCCAACGACACAATCCAGCGTGTGACTCTGCTGTGATTCAGAAAGTGTGTGTCACTGGCCGCCACCTGTTCAGTTTAACCAGGGGTGGCTCTCAATGTCCTCTAAACTGGGCGGTCTGATGCCGATGCACTGAGACACCAGCGAATCAGCTGGCGGCACTCTGTTACACACAACACAGTCTTCAGCAACACAAAAGCACACGCTTCACCTGGATCTGGGCGTGGCGTCTGTCTCTTGCCTGTAGACAGCTCTCTAGGAAAGGTCAGCCTGCTTTTGGAGGTGACCCTGCGTGCTCCTCTGAAGGGAAACAGCCGCACAGGATGCTGTAGAGCGTCACCCCGACCGACCAAACCGTAGGCGGTCCTGCGTGATAAGCGGTGCTGCGGAAACCACTCAGGAGGCGTATTCAAGAGTGCCTGAGAGACACAACAAGACCACAAGCGTCCGATCAAAATCTTCCCTTTGCTGTTCACAAGCGCATCACTGCAGTGAGATCAAAGCAACCTGCAAAGTGTCGGTAGGCGAGTCTTGCAGCAGATCTCCACAGCGAAGTCCAGCAGCTTGATGTCGTGTGACTCAGTGGAGATCAGCAGGTTCTCGGTTTGGCGTCCCGGTGCAGGACTCCGCGGCTCGCAGTGTTTCAGCGCCGTGATCAGCTGCAGCAGGACTTTCTTGGCCAGAGTCTCCTCCAGACATCCGTTCTCCTCGCAGAAACTCTGGAGATCTTGGCAGGGAGCGGGGCGCTCCAGGATCATGGTGTAGCGTCTGCGATGGTCGAACCACTCCAGCAGCTGCAGGACGTTTGGGCAGGCAGGAGCCGGGTGACCAGGGTCATCAACGCCACCTCCAGCGGCAGCAGACCTGACCTTCCTGCAGAGACCAAAGATCCGTTACATCCAGAGCTGAATGCAGATTCACAACAGATTCACCTTCAACTCACCACTTTCAGCTTCTCAGGCGTCCTGCTTTTGCAAAGCGTGCTTGATGGCAACCTGTGAACAGATCAACCGCAGGAAATCACGCCTTCACTGATATCGCCAACTCTAAAAGCTGTTTGAAGGAGGCAGGGAAGGAAGCGTCTTACTGGCAGTCTGTCGGACCTGCGTATCCCAGCATGCACCGAGGCAGATCCACCTCGGCCCAGCAATGGGCCCTTGGCATACGCTTCTGAAACGCACAAGAACATGTATAAACAGAACATTTTCTATTAATAACTGAGTCATGACATCTTTGATAATCCTGACCTCTGCGGGAGCGTTTGGCTGGTCTTGTGTTGGAGGTGGAGCGGCCCTTCATCCTCCCGGCCGCCGCTCTGCGCTTCCTCTTCCTGTGAGGCTGATCTGTGGACACAGAAACAGCCAGGTCAGAAGAGCAGAGCGCGATGTATCCTGGTAGCTCTTGGCTCAGGGGCTGCTCTGAGTCACGATCACCAGAGCCTCGTCTCCCATCCTCCTGAGCAGCCGTCTGAGAGATAGCAGCGCTCCTGGATCTGGAGCGGCCCGAGGCTGAAATATTACACACTTACAATACTTCATACTGTTTTATTAACAGTCAATAATCAAAACCTTATTTAGCACAGTTTATCTGTCACGTGGAACAAGACACGCATCACTTAACTTCAATATAACAGGTTGCACAAGCTGTCAAACAATGCACATACCAATAATAAATATCCTAAAATAATCCATTAAAAAACATACCTCGTCTTTCGTCCGAGTGAGCCATTGACGACTTCCTCCAAACTCCAAATAGGAGAAAAAAAAAAAAGAAAATGTATAAAATAAAATGAAATACAATAACAATACAAGACACAACTGCAGTAATAAGTTTAGTTATAGAACAAATAACAGTTTAAAACTCTTCTCCAAGAAAATCCGCTGATCTCCGTCTGAAATAAAAGTCTTCTTCTCGGGGAATCCTCCGATGAGCTTCAGAAAGCAACAAGATCTGATCAGAAAATACTCAAATGTCTCCTCGTCTCACAACCAACAGATAGCGATGGGTTCAGAGTGTTTATATATTCAGGCGGAACTCATAACACACGTCGCTATAGCAACTAAGACGCGAATCACGCTTGGCGCTTACGTCAGTTCCGCATCGCTCGTACATCTCAGCACGAGTTGAATATTTATGCAATTATTCATTTCTTTTTAAATTAAATTTTTATAATAGATTTCATTTTAATTATTTAACTGTTTTAAAAACAGCTTTAAATGACAATTCAAGGAGTTTCATTTGCAAGATTTCATACAACAGTTCAATAAGCAGCGCTGATATTAAATGACTTACATTGTATGACTGCAACACTTTTTCATGATTTCGCTCTGCTTCGTCAAAGAAAATAGTTTTAAAATGAGTTTGGTTTATGCATGAATGTGCGTTTTTAAGCGAGCGAGTCAATGATTCAGTTAGACACTCATTAAGAACAGACTCCTGAATGAATCAGTCTTTTGAACTGAATCATTTGAACTATGATTCGCTGTTTTAGTTTCAATTGTAAAATACTATTTGAGTTATTTTAATACTTATTTTAATATATATATAGGCCATCGTAAAATATGCTACTGTATGAACTACACTGCAAAAAAACTGCTGTTCTTGTTTAGATTTGTTTCATTGTTGTCCAGCCAAAATATTCAAAAAAATCTTCAATTAGAGGGATTTTCAAGACTGACAGACTTTTCAAGAAAAATCTCTCACTTAATTTTGACTCACTTTTTCTTAAAAGGAAGCAATAATAATTATAGTATATATTTTATTTTTCTATTTTTATTTTTGCTGTGTTGCACATTTTATATTTTGTATATTGTACATAATTCTCTTTATATCTGTCTTGTCTTGTTATCGTATTTGCACTGTAGAGTTTTGTCACTAAAACAAATTCCTCGTATGTGCAAACATACCTGGCAATAAAGTGATTCTGATTCTGATTCTGATCATTTTGATTTCTAGATATTTTTTTCCGGAAACGTATGTAAGAAAAGCATATTTTGCAGTTAAGCAACAAAAACAAAATTGGTCATAAAATTGAAAAACAGAAGGAAGGACTAAAAAGGAAGTCCAGCTATTCTTGTCTGAGTGACCATCTGTTAAAAATGAGCATAAATTATATTATTATTTGGTAAGCTATTGTCACTTTTAATATGGGGTGTAAGCTGTTTTTGTCTGTCATTACAAATGTCCCTATAGTGAAGTTTGCTGATATGATCAAACCAGTGTGCTTTAAAAATAAATAAAATAAGCTGAGCTGCATTAAAACACAATGGAGCTCAGCAAGAGTTTTCTGCTTGTAATTATGGAAATTGCTTGATTTATTGACTTGTCTCTAAGGATCCTCGCTCTTACAATACTAAACACAATGAAAATGAATTGACTTTGAAAGACACAGACCTTGTTTATGTCTGTGTTGTGGTTTGTGATAGTGACCCCAGAGACCTTTTGTACGCTGCCATCTAGTGGTCTCGTTTTATATTTGTTGACATTTTTGCGGTTGATATTCATTTTAGTAGAGTTGCATAATGTATTGTTGAAATTAGCTGCAAATGAATATAGAGCCAATTCATTTATTTATTTATTTAAAAGTTTTTGCCATAAAACAACATATATTGACATTTGTATTTCATATTAAAATCAGTCTACAGTAAAATGTACTACAGATTCACTCAGAAACTGCATTTGTTGTAACGACTTGTGGATGTAGCTTGAAATAATTCTATTAAGATACATTGGGTATTAACATAGCCTCTTTTTCGTTGTCCTATAGGCTTTCTAAATTTCTAAATCATTAACATTCCATTTTAAAATGAACAATATCATAAATTCATTTACATGAACCTATAACACGCATATATTCTTTATTCTCACATTTACTGAACTTCTAGAACATAGAAGGATACTCTATTTTATTTAATTTTTCCCTGAGTGCTTCTTACATGGCTGAATAAATTCAAATGTAATATAAGTTAAGATTAAAATACATCTGTAGTATCTAAAGAAACACAAATTAGGGCTTAGCGTCTTTCCGTAACATCAAACTGATAAGCAGCGCAGAGTGTTTAGGGTCGTGTTAAGAAAAATAATTCGAAAAAGGTATTGCAGCAGAAAAAGCAAACTTAAAACCTGTTCTAAAAAATTATATTTATTACTATAGGTAAATGTTATGAAGTGCAGGTAAGGTTTGTTGAATAAAGAGTTTGTGTTGTAGAATACAGTTAGGTCTGCAGAATACCCAGGTAGTTTGTTGAATAAAGAGTTAGTATTTGTACAGGTACAGGTAAGTCTATAAATTACAGATAAGTTCTGTAGCATACAAGTAAAGGTTTGTTGACTAAAGATAAGTGTTTTAGAGTACAGAGTACAATTTGTTGACTGAAGGTAAATGTTGTGGAATGCAAAAAGGAGTGAGTTTGTTGACTGAAGGTCAGTGTTTTGAAATCTGAGAGTAGGTTATCTTGCCAGAGAACACTGTCCTGCAGGCGATGGCGGCCGGGTATTAGATGGGCGCGTGGGAGAGTGGCGTCTGGGTGGTAGCCAGCACCTCTTTCCGTGGAGGATGTGAAGATATCTTTCATTTGAACTTTGATTCTGAGCTATTGCTGATGCAGTTGGGCATAGCACAGTATGCTCGACAAATTGAGAGAAACGAGGGCAGCTGTCCACAGCCCCACAAGGCTGCCTGGAATAACTGGAAGTAGTAGGCAGATCTGTCCCGGGACTCAGACTGTGAATTTGTAAACGCACTTTGGATAACATCGCTAGAGGAAACTCGAGGCTTTGCATCGAAAAATGGATCAATTTAGGGACCACAATGGACAATAGAGTTGTTCGGAGTAAACTGCTTAGGCTACTTTCAAGCCTAAACCAAATTCCATTCCTATCTGGTTTGACTCCTCTACCACCCCATGCACTGCTGGAAAAACAACTCCCCGGTAGATCCACGGCAGTGAAGGGCGCTCTCGCACTCCTCACTCCCACCTTTCCGCCTGCCTGGCAGACAGGTCTGGATCAACGCTGCATTGTGGCTGCCAGAGAAGGATGACTGCTCGCCAGTGGAAGTCCCAATGACCCAGAGACTTTACATTTATTTTACATGTTGTCAAAGTATCTAAACTATCTTCTTCTATTGCTGAGTGTTTTTTCCCCGTTATCACACTGTAGTCCTGTCATGAGTGAGGTCTGGGCGAAATGCGGATCCATATGCAGCTTTTTATTAGCGGCATGGTCATGCAGGCAGAGCGTCAAACAGGGCAAACAGATGTATAGGAGGCGAGCCAATAACAAAATCCAGAAACAGGCGATGGTCAGGTCAGGCAGCAAACAATCAAAACCGAAAAACAGACAGAGGTCAAAACAGAACTCAGAAACAATAATCCTGACGATCTAACAAAGAGAGCAGAGCGAAACAATGCTGCATGCCTGCAGGTAGTGGCTTGCTACAGTTTTATAGTCCTGGAACAGGAAGTAGCAGCAGAGGTGATGGCAGATGCAGAAATTAAACCCCTCTTCTGGCTTAGTGACATAAGCCCCTCTGAGAGCTGACTCCTGGCACTCCATAAAACAAACAAAAAACACTGTGAGCTTGGGAGGGGTTCAGGAGGGGTCAGCAAACGGAGTCCAAGGAGGAAGAGAGATGGAGAGAGGCCAGGAGGGACAGGAGAGTCCGGGCGGGAGGCGTCCAGAGCCAGCCATGATGGTCAGTGAGTGGAGCCGTGGAGGGAGGAGCCATGGAGTGCATCATCGGCTCCATGGGAGCCGACCCGATGGCAGCGGAGCTGGTGGTCGAGAGACTGAGCGGAGGCGGAGGCCGAAGAGCCAGGGGGTGACACAGGCGCTGGAGGTCTGGCGACACATGACCGGCAGCTGATGCGGAGGCAGGGGGCGAGAAGGGCGCGGTGAAGCCAGAGGACTGTGAAGGTGGAGCCGGGGGAGGGAGGAGCCTGAGGCAGAGCCGGAGGGGATGGAGGGGCGGCGAAGCTGGAGAGTGGAATCCTGAGGCGTGGATGGTCGACGGCCGACCAGAAGCGTGGCTGGAGGAGCGATGGAGCCTGGTGGAGCTGGTGGACTGAGACGCGGTGGAGAGGAGGAGCTAGGCCCAGGGGAGCCGATGGGTCTGACCGAGGTGATCTACCAGGACTCGGAAGCGGGCGATGAGCGAGGATCCTTCACCCACGGCGCGATGGAGACTGGCAGACCCGTGTTGAGCTCAGGTGGAGGCAGAGGATGAGTGCAGGGGCTGCTGGGATCCATCGACGGCGTGTAGCAAGGGTGGGAGGTGGATAACCGAGGTTTTGCACGGGCGGGCACTGGAGGCTTGCACGGCGAGTGGCCATCTTGGGAGAGCTGACTCTGGGCAGGCAGCGTACCATCTTGACGGCTCTGGGCAGGCGGCGGCCATCTTAGGAAGTAGCTCTGGGCAGTGGCGGCCATCTTGAGGCAGCAGCTGGGAAAGCCCGGCCATCTTGGGCAGCGGCTCTGGGAAGAAAGCGCATCTTCAGAGCGGCTCTGGGAAGAAGCGGCCATCTTGGGCGGCAGCGGCTCTGGGAAGAAGAGCGGTCATCTTGGTCAGCGGCTCTGGGAAGAAGGCGGCCATCTTGGGCAGCGGCTCTGGGAAGGCAGCCATTACTGGAGTTGATGCTGTATCCTTTTCTCCTCCTCAGCACCCAGCGTGAAAGCTGACCCCACAGTCACTAAACCGAACTCAATAAGCTGTGCAAGCGACTCCACGTGGACCCTCACGAACAAGTTTTGTCTTGGTGGCTGATTTACTCACATGATACAACTCAATCAATAAGCGATCAGGTATGTCAGAGAGGTAAGCCATGTCAGAAACTCTTGAGTATAATCCTCAATTGATCGGTGCAGCCGAGGGCCAATAAGCGTCTATGAGTCCTGCCTGGACATGGATCAGGTGAAAACCGCTGGATCCTGGTGTGAGGTTGCATTCTGTCATGAATGAGGGCTGGGTGCGGATCCATATACGAGCTTTTATTAAACAGAGAGCATGGTCATAGCAGGCCTTGGAGCGTCAAAACAGGGCAAACAGATGTATAGGAAATGAGGCAATAACAAAATCCAGAAACAGGCGATGGTCAGGTCAGGCAGCAAACAATCAGAAAACCGAAAAACCGACAGGAGTCAAAACCAGGGAAATCAGAAACAATAATCCTGACGATCTAACAAAACAGAGCGAAACAATGCAACCTGCAGGCGGTGGCTTGCTACAATTTTTATAGTCCTGGAACAGGAAGTAGCAGCAGAGGGTGATGCAAGATCACCCAGGGGTAGAGCTCCCTCCTGCTGGCTTGGTGACTTAAGGTCCCCTAGGAACACAGTGGGTTTGTTGTTTTCTCGCCCTCACCCTTCCTCATGTAAATGCTGTACTTCCTTATTTCTATCATCCCATCATGTCTAACCCCATCTCTTGTATCTGGATGTGGATGGGATGATATTAAAGCATTTCACTACATGTCATTACCCTACGTGTCTGTGTCATTTGACCAATGGAGATTTGAATTTGATTTGGTTGATTTGATTTGACTAAGGTAAGTCTGTAGAATACAGAAGGTTTATTGAATGAAGCTAGAAGTGATTTAGAAAACAGGTAAGTCCTGTGGAATAGATGTAAGGCTTATTGAATTAAAGTAAGTAATTTAGAAAACAGGTAAGTCCTCTAAATACAGGTAACGTATGTTGACTAAGGTAAAGTACAGAGTACAGCTTGTTAACTAAAGGTAAGTCTGTAGAATGCAGATTAGGTCTGTTGATTAAAGGTAAGTCAGTAGAATACATATAAGATTTGTTGAATGAAGGTAAGTGATTTGAAAACAGGTAAGTCCTGTAGAGATACAGAGTATGCTTTCTTGACTAAAGGTAAGTGTTTTAGAGTACAAGTAAGGTCTATTGAGTTAAGATGTGTCCTCTAGAATACAGGTAAAGTTTGTTGACTAAAGTAAGTCTACAGAGAATACAGGTAAGGTTTGTTGAATAAAAGTAAATTGTTGGCAAAAAATCATATTTAATGTGTCCAAAAGCAGTCTAAAGAGATAAAGACAGATAAAAGACTGGAAGTAAATGCATGTAAACACAAATGTAAATGTATCTTTATACACTATATTGACAAAAGTTTTAAGGTCACCCACTTCAATAAACAGGTTGAACTACTTTATTATTAATTTTATCATTAAATTTAGTATGTATTTATTATTATAATATCCATAGTACAAATCGTAATGTTAAACATACAATGATGTTCACAAGGTGTAGATACAGATTTATGGACAGGACTCTAACATGACAATGCCTCTGTGTATAAGGCAAAGTTTAAATAACAAATGATTAGTTAGTCATATGGAAGATCTTGACTTATTTCTTATAGAAGCCTGATCCCAGCTGAACACTTCTGGTGTGCGAGTTTAAATAAGCATGGCTATAGCGTATTAACAAACCACAACTACGACTGGTATCTGATTCGAAACTAAATCCACGAAACTGAACAATGTCAGGCTGTAGCTGGACTGATGATACACAGGGCAATTGAGAATAGGTAACAGATCTTATCTGGATGGGTTGATTGATCCTACGGGCTCTTGTATCATCAATCTGCGACCTCATTGCTTCAGGACAGGTCAGCTCCAGTCTACAGCCATGATCACAGTCCATATCAGTGTCATTTTCAACAGCCGACCAACAGCGAAAATAAACAAGTATAAAAATATTTACAGGTAAAAGGTGATTTTCTTTCACAATACACTTCCAGTCTTCAGTGTTGTTTGCATATTTTAAGGTTTCCTCAGATTGATTGATTTCCTTGATTTAAGAAATTTACACAATAACAGTATCAGTTTCACACTTGAGTTATTTCTGATTGAACTTTCATAGGTATTCACAAATTCCAATTCAAGTATCTGTAAACAAAAACAGTTTGTAAAAATTACATTTATGTTATTTCTTTTTAACTCTAATCTAAAATTGAAACAATGAGGTCAATGTAATTGCAGTCTCACATAGTTTATGGTAGGCATATCCTACATTCACTCTTTGGTCTGCTGGTTTAAAATCCAAATCGCATTCTCTGGAAGTGTTCATAAAAGTGTGTAACACCCCCTTCCATACAGTGATCATAAAACTATGGGTAAAACTCACAAAACTCTTCTCAGGGATTTGGCGCCAGAAGGTAATTTCATAAATGTTCCCAAAGCGAGTCCCAGTAGTAGTGTTAAAACAGTCAGGTGCTGTAGACGGTGACTTGTGACTGATCTCCTGAAGCAATGAAGTTCTTTCACAGCCTTATCCATCACAGTTCATTGGCATGTCCTCCAGCAGCTTCTGATCTACATCATAGATTCTTCTCAGGATCTAAAAACACAGCATATTGTTCTTTTAGCGAGAACATTTAAAAGTTAATGTTTTATGATAGGTTCTCTTCTAATGTTTAATTAGAGATCGTTATTGACATACTTTTTAGCAGCTGGAGTTTGTCGCTGGCCTGTAGCCAGCCATGTTTGGCTTCCTGTTGGAGTTTCTCTGCTCCTTTTTCTTGGCCTCTGCCCTCCTTCTGCTTTCTGTGCTGATCACCTGCAAACACTGCAGTACTTGTCCTTCAGCTCAGATCCAGATCCTGCATAAACAGTCATATAGTATAAGGTTACAAACCACAACACTTCTTAGCAGAGATAGCGTATCATATCAGGTGATTCATACCTTTTGGAAGCACTCAGCAAGTGCAAGATGGCGCCGTTGAAGTCGGCTGCCGTCACGACCGCTCGGCAAAACTTTCTGTTTTTATTGCAGTGACATATTTTAAATAGTCGCTGTTTTTCTTTATATGAGATGGCTATTACTACATATGGCAGGCCACTCTTATATCATTGGTGTACAATGCACCCACCTTTCGCGTTTTTAAGCCGGACCCATGTTGGCGGCGAGATCCTGCTCCGAGAAGACAAAGGGCGCGACCGCTTTTGACATCACGAGAAGCAGGCCGGCATCAGAACAGTTGAGAACACGCTGCGCGCGCTCCCCTACCTAGTGTCCTGTTAGCCCAGCACGTCCAGTCTCTGGAAAACAAACTCGATGACCTCAGGGCAGGAGATCAGGATTCCAGAGAGACATGGTCTTGGGACTGCAACCTCCTCCTGCTTCACCCAAGACATAAGCTGAACCCAGTGGTACGCCATACAACCCGGCAGAAATTTTCTCTGTTTACGCATGGACAGAACAATGGAGTCGGGAAGACAAAGGAGGTGGAGTAATATCTGATAGTGAACAATCGCTGGTGCGGGTTGTTTGCCCAACCCTCTCTCACGCTCCTGCACACCAAACCTGGAACTTCTGACCATCAATTGTCGCCCTTTCTATCTTCCACAAGAATTCAGCTCGGTCATAGTCAGTGCCGTTTATATTCCACCTCAAGCCACGATCACCTAACATCACACCAGTCACAGCACCGGGGCGCCGCACTCATTGTGATGGGGGATTTTAACAGTGCAAACCTCAGCGCGCACCGCCAAACTTTCACCAGCAACTCACCTGCCCCACCAGGGCGAAAGGACACTGGATCACTGCTACACACCCTTCATAGAGAGCTACAAGGCAAAATCCTGCCCACCGTTTGGTAAATCGGACCATGACGCCATCTTCCTCGTGCCTGTTTACAAACAGAGGCTGAAACAGGAAGCCCGGTACAGAGGAGGTGTCACGCTGGTCTGACCATTGATGTGGCCGCTCTGCAGGGGCGCTTTGGATGGCGCCAGACTGGGCCATGTTCAGGTGTAGCTCCGAGGGCGTCAAGCGTGTTCACAGAAGCAGTGATGGGATTCATCGGGAAACTAGCGGATGACACGGTAGAAAAACAGTCATCAGGGCGTTTCCCAACCAGAAGCCGTGGGTAAACCGTGGGTAAACTATCCACGACTCTCTGAGATCCGCTCCATGGCCTATAACACGGGGATAGTGTTCACGAGCCTCCCCGTTTGTCTAGAGGCACGCATGAAGGCTGTAACAAATAAAGTCTACAAAAACAAAAAAAAAAGCGTCGGACGGTCACATCAATCCCTGATCCAGAAAAGCACAAGCGCAGTCTTGAATAAATATCTTTCATTTATTTAAGAACAGATGAATAACAGAGGAAGCAAATCTTCAGGAGAGGGCAAGGCCAACATAATAAACAAACTACAAACTACAAACTACAAAATATAAATAACCTACTCAAACGAAAATAAATAAATAACAGAGTCTTACCTTAGATATTTAATCTCTCCTGAAACAGTCTACAGTCCCCTCGTGTTTCAAACAGTCCATCATTGTTCCTGTGCCGAAGAAACCTCTTGCCTCTTGCCTGAATGATTACCGCGCAGTTCTGGCGACGGTAGAGATGAAGTGCTTTGAGAGACTCGTCAGAGACTTCATCACCGCATCACTACCGGACACACTCGACCCACTACAATTCGCCCACACCAGAACCGGTCTCTACGGAGGATGCCATCACACACCTCCTCCACACAACCACGAGCCACCTGGATTTTAGAAAGGGAACTATGTGAAATTGCTGTTAAGTGGACTATAGTTCAGCGTTCAACACCATAGTTCCCTCCACACTCACCTCGAAGTTGGAGGTCCTGGGACTCAGCCCATCCCTGCGTCACTGGATCACCAACTTCCTGACCGACAGACCACAAGCCGTCTGGATGGGAAAACACACCTCATCCTCCCTCACTCTCAGCACTGGAGCCCCTCAGGGTTGTGTTCTGAGCCCCTGTTGTACTCGCTGTACACACATGACTGTGTGGCCACTACAAACTCCATCACCATCATTAAATTTGCTGGCGACACTGTCGTGGTGGGCCTGATATCCAACAACGATGAGATGGTCTACCTTCAGGAGAACAATCTGCTCCTGAGCGTCAGAAAAACAAAGGAGTTAATAGTGGACTTCAGCACGAGGAAGCAGGTGCGCTCTTACCATCCCATCATGATCAAAGGGGACCGGTGGAGAGTGGACAGTTTTCGGTACCTGGGTGTTCACATCACGCAGGACCTGTCTTGGTCCTGTCACATCAACACCCTGGTGAAGAAGGCCCGGCAGCGTCTATACCATCTGAGGCGCTTAGGGACTTCAGACTCCCATCTCAGGTGCTCAGGAACTTTTACACCTGCACCATTGAGAGTGTCCTGACGGGAAACATCACCTCCTGGTTCGGGAACAGCACCATGCAGGACAGGCGAGGCCCTTCAGAGGGTGGTGCGGTCAGCTGAGCGCACCACCCGCACTGACCTCCCTGTGCTGCAGCACATCTACAACAAGCGGTGCTGTACCAGGGCCAGGAAGATCGTGGAAGACCTCGGCCATCCCAACAATGGACTCTTCTTTCTGTTGCGTTAAGGAAAGCGCTTTCTTCCCTGAAGGCAAACACAGAGAGAATGAGGAGGAGCTTCTTCCATGCAGGCCATTGGAGTCTGAACCAGAGAACACCCAGCGCCTAATCACCGGGATTCCCATATTCACCCCTCTTTCCCCAGATACCCACTTACAACTGGACAATTACACTGGACAATACTCCACTAGTCACTTTACATTGGACATTCACACAGCCACTTTATATTTTATACTTTATTTTATTTTTACCTTTTATACTTTGTACACTTCTTCGTATATATATATTTTTTATATTTTATATTTTTCGTTTTCTATTCCAGCTGGAAGGTTGTAAAAAACATTTCACTGCATGTCATTACCATGTATGTATGTGTATGTGACAAATCAAATTTGAATTTGAATTTTTGAAGTGCCTTGATGCTGTCCGCCTCTTTCTCTGTGCTGTTCGCTGGTGGAGGTGTTGAGTGCCTTTTCTTTCAGCAAAGCTACATCGCTTTCCAACTTCAGCAGCCTTGAGCGGTGTTACTCAGTTTTAGCTCCAAGTCCAACGCATTTTTAAACAAAAGAGTCACAAATTGCTTCAAAGATCAAGTCCAAATTACTAATGACTAAAGAATGGCTAAAACGGTCCCCTTTGGAACCAATGGCTAGAAATGTAGACTTACGGAGACCAGCAGGTCTTGCGTTCCCCCTTGATGTCAGCGCTGGCCTGTTTCAGAGCCTCGGTCACTGAACTCTGGGCGCGCTCAGCCTGCTGCAAGGCCTCCTTCACCATCTCAGAGGTGTCTTTCACATCCGTCGCCTCCTTTCTGTGAAAACCAGACAATATACAAACATTTACATTCATTTCCAGTTATTATTGTCATTTGACTGCACAGACACTACATTTTACTTTACTATTCTCCTGTTTGATACTCTTAAGTGCTTTGACACAATCTGTATTGTTAAAAGCGCTATATAAATCTGATTAACAATGAACCGGTCAGTAGGTGGCAATGCTACCACATTCCACAGATATGGTACATTTTAGTGAAGTGCTTCTCAGCCAGAATCCCACTCAAAATTGCTCATTCCAAAAATAGTTTTTCCTTCCACGTCAGATTTTTCTACTAAATGTTTTTGCTTTACGACAATTATTTATCACGACAAAGAAGTCTTGTACTCGCCTTAATTAAAATGCTATAAAGACATGATTTCTATTTTCCTCTGATACTTTTTGTTCCAGTCAATTTTCACATTTTAATGATTTAGAAAACATTATTTCATGCCTATTTTTGTTTATAAATACCTGAAGGCAAATACATATCTATAAATAGATGTACTCCCGACAGCCGCAGATTCTCTCTCTCTCTCTCTCTCTTTCTGTCCTTCTTTTATTCCTTTCTTTACTCTTTCTTTCTTCAGAAACTGACAGAATTAAACTGACCGTACATAAAGAGCGAGAGATATGTTGCCATATAATATTCTCCATAAACTCTTGCACAATGACTTCCTCACAACACTCACATGCATCAAAAACAGAATTGTGATAAACTCCAAAACAATTGCCTGATATTAACACAAAAAATATCAGAATTCAGAGAATTTAGTCATTTCTTCAGCTCTGGAATGGGATTCGTGCTGTAAAGGCTTTTAACAAGTGGGTTTAATGAGGGTTTAACAAGTCAGGGATAAGGTTACCTTTCTGATCTTCTTTGTGAGGCCAGCATCGTCACATTTATTAATTGAAGTGTTTTAAAAGAAACCTTAACACTTACACAGCTTACTGCTAAATGAGCAAATAATGTCAGATCATTTCAAACCTGCTGTTTTTCTATTTGTATTTCACACACACTCAAAAATGAAGGTACAAAAGCTGTCACTGGGTGATACGTTTTTAAAAATACACTTTTGTACCTATTAGGTTGTCACACGTGTGGACTCTTTTGTTGTTGTTTTGTCTTCTCCCATGTGTTCAGTGTCACCTACTTTCTATTAATTGTCTAACTGTGTCTTGTTAATTTAGTCAATTCCTGTGTGTATTTAAGTTCCAGTTTGCTTCTGTTTAATCGTCAGTTCTCGTCTTTAATGCGTGTGGTCCTTTTTGTCCTGCCTGCTTGCAGCTATATTGCTATTTTGTTCGTTTTAGAGGATTAAAACTGTTTTAGTTTATTTTTCTCATTGAGTGCTCCTTCTACTAAACCACACCGTGACATAGGCTCAAATATGTACCTTTACTGAACTAATATGTACCTTTTAAGCTACCAAAATGGACCCTTTAGGTACAAACATGTCCCTTTTAAAAATCTACCGCCCCAGTGACAGCTTTTGTACCTTTATTTCCAAGAGTGTATTTGCACTAAAAGGTATAATATACAGTATTATCATAATTCACTGTGTTCCTGTCATAATCCTTAGAAATAGCAGAATGTATCGCTTAAAGTGCAACATAACAAACAAATACACACATTAACCCTCTGTCCACTAAAAGACACTGCAATCATCTGCAAGCGTACAGGCTTTATTCAAATATATTTACACTAAATGTATAATTGAAATTACATTTCATTATATGACCAAATTAATTTACAAAACCACAAGCTGGTTTTAGACAGCACAGACTCCTTTTGCAAACCAACTAAAAATCTATTACATCTAAACATGAATAAATATGAATTATATGTACAATTTAGTGTCTAGTGCCTCGGTCTGTTCCTCTTATTTACACAATGTCCCATTTCTCCTTTTTCTCTCTACTCTCATTCTGAAAAACACGCTTTAGCTAAAAACCCCAATCTCTATCTGATCTCAGGCTCTGGTTTCTGCTGGTGCTGTGTGTTCAGCTCCTCCAGGATCCACACAGAGCCCCTCACCGGACTGAAGGTGACCAGGAAGCAGTTCTCCGCACTTCCTGTGTCACTCCTGCTCTCCCTATACAAACAGTCGAAAAGCATTGATCTAGACTGATCCCAACGACACAATCCAGCCGTGACTCTGCTGTGATTCAGAAAGTGTGTGTCACTGGCCTTACACCTGTTCAGTTTAACCAGGGTGGCTCTCAATGTCCTCTAAACTGGGCCGGTCTGATGCCGATGCACTGAGACACCAGCGAATCAGCTGGCGGCACTCTGTTACACACAACACAGTCTTCAGCAACACAAAAGCACACGCTTCACCTGGATCTGGGCGTGACGTCTGTCTCTTGCCTGTAGACAGCTCTCTAGGGAAGGTCAGCCTGCTTTTGGAGGTGACCCTGCGTGCTCCTCTGAAGGGGAAACAGCCGCACAGGATGCTGTAGAGCGTCACCCCGACCGACCAAACCGTAGCCGGTCCTGCGTGATAAGCGGTGCTGCGAAACCACTCAGGAGGGGCGTATTCAAGAGTGCCTGAGAGACACAACAAGACCACAAACGTCCGATCAAAATCTTCCCTTTGCTGTTCACAAACGCATCACTGCAGTGAGATCAAAGCAACCTGCAAAGTGTCGGTAGGCGAGTCTTGCAGCAGATCTCCACAGCCGAAGTCCAGCAGCTTGATGTCGTGTGACTCAGTGGAGATCAGCAGGTTCTCGGTTTGGCGTCCCGGTGCAGGACTCCGCGGCTCTCGCGCAGTGTTTCAGCGCCGTGATCAGCTGCAGCAGGACTTTCTTGGCCAGAGTCTCCTCCAGACATCCGTTCTCCTCGCAGAAACTCTGGAGATCTTGGCAAGGCAGGGCGCTCCAGGATCATGGTGTAGCGTCTGCGATGGTCGAACCACTCCAGCAGCTGCAGGACGTTTGGGCAGGCAGGAGCCGAATTGACCAGGGTCATCAACGCCACCTCCAGCGGCAGCAGACCCTGACCTTCCTGCAGAGACCAAAGATCCGTTACATCCAGAGCTGAATGCAGATTCACAACAGATTCACCTTCAACTCACCACTTTCAGCTTCTCAGGCGTCCTGCTTTTGCAAACGTACTTGATGGCAACCTGTGAACAGATCAACCGCGGGAAATCACGCCTTCACTGATATCGCCAACTCTAAAAGCTGTTTGAAGGAGGCAGGGAAGGAAACGTCTTACTGGCAGTCTGTCGGACCTGCGTATCCCAGCATGCACCGAGCGAATCCACCTCGGCCCAGCAATGGGCCCTTGGCATACGCTTCTGAAACGCACAAGAACATGTATAAACAGAACATTTTCTATTAATAACTGAGTCATGACATCTTTGATAATCCTGACCTCTGCGGGAGCGTTGGCTGGTCTTGTGTTGGAGGTGGGCGGCCCTTCATCCTCCCGGCCGCCGCTCTGCCGCTTCCTCTTCCTGTGAGGCTGATCTGTGGACACAGAAACAGCCAGGTCAGAAGGCAGAGCGCGATGTATCCTGGTAGCTCTTGGCTCAGGGGCTGCTCTGAGTCACGATCACCAGAGCCTCGTCTCCCATCCTCCTGAGCAGCCGTCTGAGAGATAGCAGCGCTCCTGGATCTGGAGCGGCCCGAGGCTGAAATATTACACACTTACAATACTTCATACTGTTTTATTAACAGTCAATAATCAAAACCTTATTTAGCACAGTTTATCTGTCACGTGGAACAAGACACGCATCACTTAACTTCAATATAACAGGTTGCACAAGCTGTCAAACAATGCACATACCAATAATAAATATCCTAAAATAATCCATTAAAAACATACCTCGTCTTTCGTCCGAGTGAGCCATTGACGACTTCCTCCAAACTCCAAATAGGGAGAAAAAAAGAAAATGTATAAAATAAAATGAAATACAATAACAATACAAGACACAACTGCAGTAATAAGTTTAGTTATAGAACAAATAACAGTTTAAAACTCTTCTCCAAGAAAATCCGCTGATCTCCGTCTGAAATAAAAGTCTTCTTCTCGGGAATCCTCCGATGAGCTTCAGAAAGCAACAAGATCTGATCAGAAAATACTCAAATGTCTCCTCGTCTCACAACCAACAGATAGCGATGGGTTCGAGTGTTTTATATATTCAGGCGGAACTCATAACACACGTCGCTATAGCAACTAAGACGCGAATCACGCCGGGCGCTTACGTCAGTTCCGCATCGCTCGCTCGTACATCTCAGCACGAGTTGAATATTTATGCAATTATTCATTTCTTTTTAAATTAAATTTTTATAATAGATTTCATTTTAATTATTTAACTGTTTTAAAAACAGCTTTAAATGACAATTCAAGGAGTTTCATTTGCAAGATTTCATACAACAGTTCAATAAACGACGCTGATATTAAATGACTTACATTGTATGACTGCAACACTTTTTCATGATTTCGCTCTGCTTCGTCAAAGAAAATAGTTTTAAATGAGTTTGGTTTATGCATGAATGTGCGTTTTTAAACGAACGAGTCAATGATTCAGTTAGACACTCATTAAGAACAGACTCCTGAATGAATCAGTCTTTTGAGCGAATCATTTGAACTATGATTAAGCTGTTTTAGTTTCAATTGTAAAATACTATTTGAGTTATTTTAATACTTATTTTAATATATATATAGGCCATCGTAAAATATGCTACTGTATGAACTACACTGCAAAAAAACTGCTGTTCTTGTTTAGATTTGTTTCATTGTTGTCCAGCCAAAATATTCAAAAAATCTTCAATTAGAGGATTTTCAAGACTGACAGACTTTTCAAGAAAAATCTCTCACTTAATTTTGACTCACTTTTTCTTAAAAGGAAGCAATAATTATAGTATATATTTTTATTTTTCTATTTTTATTTTTGCTGTGTTGCACATTTTATATTTTGTATATTGTACATAATTCTCTTTATATCTGTCTTGTCTTGTTATCGTGTTGCACTGTAGAGTTTTGTCACTAAAACAAATTCCTCGTATGTGCAAACATACCTAACAATAAAGTGATTCTGATTCTGATTCTGATCATTTTGATTTCTAGATATTTTTTCGGAAGCGTATGTAAGAAAAGCATATTTTGCAGTTCGGCAACAAAAACAAAATTGGTCATAAAATTGAAAAACAGAAGGGAAGGACTAAAAGGAAGTCAGCTATTCTTGTCTGGTGACCATCTGTTAAAAATGAGCATAAATTATATTATTATTTGGTAAGCTATTGTCACTTTTAATATGGGGTGTAAGCTGTTTTGTCTGTCATTACAAATGTCCCTATAGTGAAGTTTGCTGATATGATCAAACCAGTGTGCTTTAAAAAATAAATAAAATAAACTGAGCTGCATTAAAACACAATGGAGCTCAGCAAGAGTTTTCTGCTTGTAATTATGGAAATTGCTTGATTTATTGACTTGTCTCTAAGGATCCTCGCTCTTACAATACTAAACACAATGAAAATGAATTGACTTTGAAAGACACAGACCTTGTTTATGTCTGTGTTGTGGTTTGTGATGGTGACCCCGAGACCTTTTATACGCTGCCATCTAGTGGTCGTTTTATGTTGTTGACATTTTTGCGGTTGATATTCATTTTAGTAGAGTTGCATAATGTATTGTTGGAAATTAGCACAAATGAATATAGAGCCAATTCATTTATTTATTTATTTAAAAGTTTTTGCCATAAAACAACATATATTGACATTTGTATTTCATATTAAAATCAGTCTACAGTAAAATGTACTACAGATTCACTCCAGAAACTGCATTTGTTGTAACGACTTGTGGATGTAACTTCGAAATAATTCTATTAAGATACATTGGGTATTAACATAGCCTGTTTTCGTTGTCCTATAGGCTTTCTAAATTTCTAAATCATTAACATTCCATTTTAAAATGAACAATATCATAAATTCATTTACATGAACCTATAACACGCATATATTCTTTATTCTCACATTTACTGAACTTCTAGAACATAGAAGGATACTCTATTTTATTTAATTTTTCCTGGTGCTTCTTACATGGCTGAATAAATTCAAATGTAATATAGGTTAAGATTAAAATACATCTGCAGTATAAAGGAAACACAAATTAGGGCTTAGCGTCTTTCCATTAACATCAAACAGTAAGCGCATGAGTGTTTAGGGGTCATTATTTAAGAAAAATAATTCGAAAAGGTATTGCAGCAGAAAAGCAAACTTCAAAAACCTGTTCTAAAATTATGTTATTACTATAGGTAAATGTTGTAAGGTACGGGTAAGGTTTGTTGAATAAAGGTTTGTGTTGTAGAATACAGTTAGGTCCTGCAGAATACAGGTAAGGTTTGTTGAATAAAGGTTAGTGTTGTACAGTACAGGTAAGTCCTATAGAGTACAGATAAGTTCTGTAGCATACAAGTAAGGTTTGTTGACTAAAGATAAGTGTTTTAGAGTACAGGTACAATTTGTTGACTGAAGGTAAATGTTGTAGAATACAGGTAAGGTTTGTTGACTGAAGGTCAGTGTTTTAGAAATCTGAGTAAGGTTATCTTCTTGAAGAGAGGAACCCCACTGTCCTGCCGGGACGATGGCAGCCGGGTATTCGATGGGCGCGTGGGAGAAGTGGCGTCTCGTGTGCTTGGCACCTCTTTCCGTGGAGGATATTGAAGATATCTTTCATTTCGGAACTTTGATTACGGGGCTATTGCTGATCGGATTGGGCATAGCCCTGGTATATCGACAAATTGAGAGAACGAGGGCAGCTGTCCACAGCCCCACAAGGCTGCCTGGAATAACTGAAGTAGTGGGCAGATCTGTCGGGACTCAGACTGTGGTTGTAAACCGCACTTTGGATAACATCATGGGGAAGCTCGAGGCTTTGCATCGAAAAATGGATCAATTTGGGGACCACAATGGACAATAGAGTTGTTCGGGTAAACTGCTTACGACTACTCTTTTAAGCCTAAACAAATTCCATTCCTATCTGGTTTCGACTCCCTCTACCATGCACTGCTGGAAAAACAACTCCCCCGGTAGATCACGGCAGTGAAGGCGCTCTCGCCTCCTCACTCCCACCTTTCCGCCTGCCTGGCAGACAGGTCTGGATCAACGCTGCATTGGCGGCTGCCAGAGAAGGATGACTGCTCGCCAGTGGAGGATCCCAATGACCCAGAGACTTTACATTGTTTTACATGTTGTCAAAGTGTCTAAACTATCTTCTTCTATTGCTGAGGTGTTTTTTTTTCCCCGTTATCACACTGTGGTCCTGTCATGAGTGAGGGGTCTGAGGCGTGCGGATCCATATGCAGGCTTTTATTAAACGAAGGCATGGTCATAGCAGGCAGGCGTCAAACAGGGCAAACAGATGTATAGGAGGCGAGGCAATAACAAAATCCAGAAACAGGCGATGGTCAGGTCAGGCAGCAAACAATCAGAAAACCGAAAAACAGACAGGGTCAAAACCAGGAACTCAGAAACAATAATCCACGAGCGATCTAACAAAGAAACAGGCGAAACAATGCAACCTGCAGGTGAGTGGCTTGCTACAGTTTTTATAGTCCTGGAACAGGAAGTAGCAGCAGAGGGAGTGATCGCAGATCACCCAGGGGTAAGAGCCCCCTCTTCTGGCTTGGTGACATAGCCCCCCTCCTAGGAGCGACTCCTGGCACTCCATAAAACAAACAAAAAACACTGTGAGCTTGGGAGGGGTTCCAGGAGGGGTCAGCAAGCGGAGTCAAGGAGGAAGAGATGGAGGGAGGAGCCAGGGAGAAAACAGGAGGAGTCCGGAGCGGGAGGCGATCCAGAGCCCAGCCATGATGGTCAGTGGTGGAGCCGACGGAGGGAGGAGCCATGGAGAGGTAACTGTCATCGACTCCATGGGGCCGACCGATGGCAGCGGAGCTGGTGGTCGAGGAGACTGAGGCGGAGGCGGAGAGCCGAAGAGCCAGGAGTGACACAGAGGCGCTGGAGGTCCTGGGCGACACCGCGAGGCCCGGCAACTGATGCGGAGACGGGGGACGAGAAGGACGCGGTGAAGCCAGAGGACTGAGGTGGAGCCGGGGGGAGGGAGGAGCCTGACAGAGCCGGAGGGATGGAGGGACGAGGCGAAGCTGGAGGAGTGGAATCCTGAGGCGACGGATGGTCGACGACCGACCAAGGCGTAGCTGGAGAGCGATGGAGCCTGGTGGAGCTGGTGGACTGGCGGAGACACGGTGGAGAGGAGGGAGCTAGAAGCCCAGGGGAGCCGATGGGTCTACAAGCCGAGGTGGAGTCTGGGACTCGGAGCGCGGAGCGATGAAGCGAGGATCCTTCACCCACGGCGGCGATGGAGACTGGCAGACCCGTGGTGAGCTCAGGTGGAGGGCAGAGGATGAGTGCAGGGGCTGCTGGGATCCATCGGCGACGTGTAGCAAGGGTGGGAGGGTGGGATAACTTGAGGTTTTGCACGGCGCGGGCACTGGAGGCTTTGCACGGCAGGTGGCCATCTTGGGAGCGGCTCTGGGCAGGCGGCGGCCATCTTGGGAAGCGGCTCTGGGCAGGCGGCGGCCATCTTGGGAAGTGGCTCTGGGCAGGCGGCGGCCATCTTGGGCAGCAGCTCGGGAAAGCGGCCATCTTGGGCAGCGGCTCTGGGAAGAAAGCGGCCATCTTGGGCAGCGGCTCTGGGAAGAAGAGCGGCCATCTTGGGCAGCGCGGCTCTGGGAAGAAGGCGGTCATCTTGGTCAGCGGCTCTGGGAAGAAGGCGGCCATCTTGGGCAGCGGCTCTGGGAAGGCAGCCATTACTGGAGTTGATGCTGTATCCTTTTCCTCCTCAACACCCAACGTGAAAGCTGACCCCACAGTCACTAAACCGAACTCAATAAACTGTGCAAGCGACTCACGTGGACCCTCACGAACAAGTTTTGTCTTGAGTGGCTGATTTACTCCCTCATGATACAACTCAATCAATAAGCAGTCAGGTATGTCAGAGAGGTAAGCCATGTCCAGAAACTCTTGAGTATAATCCTCAATTGATCGAGTGCCTTGCTTGAGGGCCAATAAGCGTCTAGCGAGGGTCCTACCTGGACATGGATCAGGTGAAAAGCCGCTGGATCCTGGTGTGAGGTTGCATTCTGTCATGAATGAGGGGCCTGAGGCGTGCGGATCCATATGCAGGCTTTTATTAAACGAAGGCATGGTCATAGCAGGCAGGCGTCAAACAGGGCAAACAGATGTATAGGAGGCGAGGCAATAACAAAATCCAGAAACAGGCGATGGTCAGGTCAGGCAGCAAACAATCAGAAAACCGAAAAACAGACAGGGTCAAAACCAGGAAATCAGAAACAATAATCCACGAGCGATCTAACAAAGAAACAGGCGAAACAATGCAACCTGCAGGCGGTGGCTTGCTACAGTTTTATAGTCCTGGAACAGGAAGTAGCAGCAGAGGGTGATGATCGCAGATCACCCAGGGGTAAGAGCTCCCTCTGCTGGCTTGGTGACAGGTCCCCTAGGAGCACAGTCTGGGTTTGTTTGTTTTTTTCTCGCCTCACCCTTCCTCATGTAAATGCTGTACTTCCTTATTTCTGTCATCCCATCATGTCTAACCCCATCTTGTATCTGGATGTGGATGGGATGATGGCCCAAAGCATTTCACTACATGTCATTACTCGTATGTCTGTGTATGTGACCAATGGAATTTGAATTTGATTTGATTTGATTTGATTTGACTAAAGGTAAGTCCTGTAGAATACAGGAAAGGTTTGTTGAATGAAGCTAAGTGATTTAGAAAACAGGTAAGTCCTGTGGAATAGATGTAAGGCTTGTTGAATTAAGGTAAGTAATTTAGAAAACAGGTAAGTCCTCTAGAATACAGGTAACGTATGTTGACTAAAGGTAAGAGTACAGGTACAGCTTGTTAACTAAAGGTAAGTCCTGTAGAATGCAGATTAGGTCTGTTGATTAAAGGTAAGTCCAGTAGAATACATGTAAGATTTGTTGAATGAAGGTAAGTGATTTAGAAAACAGGTAAGTCCTGTAGAATACAGGTATGCTTTCTTGACTAAAGGTAAGTGTTTTAGAGTACAAGTAAGGTCTGTTGAGTTAAGATATGTCCTCTAGAATACAGGTAAAGTTTGTTGACTAAAAGTAAGTCTCTTAGAGAATACAGGTAAGGTTTGTTGAATAAAAGTAGGTGTTTGGCAAAAAAATCATATTTAATGTGTCCAAAAGCAGTCTAAAGAGATAAAGACAGATAAAAGACTGAAGTAAATGCATGTAAACACAAATGTAAATGTATCTTTATACACTATATTGACAAAAGTTTTGGGTCACCCACTTCCAATAAACGCGTTGAACTACTTTATTATTAATTTTATCATTAAATTTAGTATGTATTTATTATTATAATATCCATGAGTACAAATCGTAATGTTAAAGCATACAATGATGTTCTAGGGAATTGTGGATACAGATTTATGGACAGGACTCTAACATGACAATGCCTCTGTGTATAAGGCAAGTTTAAATAACAAATGATTGATTGAGTCACTGTGGAAGATCTTGACTGTTCTTCATAAAGCCTGATCCCAGCTGAACACTTCTGAGTGTGCGAGTTTAAATAACGCAGCTGTAACGTAGTAACAAACACAACACGACTGGTGTCTGATTCAGAAGCAAATCCACAAGAGCACAAGAACAATGTCAGAGCTGTAGCCCAAGACTGATGATACACAGGGCAATTGAGAATAGGTAACAGATCTTTATCTGGATCGTTTAGATCAGTCTGCGGGCTCCATGTATCATCAGTCTGCGAGCCTCATTGCTTCAGGACAGGTCCAGCTCCAGTCTACAGCCATGATCCCGGTCCATATCAGTGTCATTTTCCAGCAATAAAACCAACAACTGAAAATAAACAAATGTAAAAATATTTTGGAGTAAAGAGTGATTTTCTTTCACAATACACTTCAGTCTTCAGTGTTGTTTGCATATTTTAAGGTTTCCTCAGATTGATTGATTTCCTTGATTTGAGAAATTTACACAATAACAATGTCAGTTTCACACTTGAGTTTATTCTGATTTGAACTTTCATGGTATTCACAAGTTGGTCCAAGTATCTGTAAACAAAAACGTTTGTAAAAATTACATTTATATTATTTTACTTTTTAACTCTAATCTAAAATTGAAACAATGAGGTCAATGTAATTGCAGTCTCATAGTTATGTTGGGCATATCCTACATTCACTCTTTGGTCTGCTATGGTTTAAAATCCAAATCGCATTCTCTCGTGTTCATAAAAGTGTGTAACACCCTTCCATACAGTGATCATAAAGTATGGGTAAAACTCACAAAACCTTCTCAGGGATTTGGCGTAGAAGGTAATTTCATAAATGTTCCCAAAGCAGTCAGTAGTAGTGTTAAAACAGTCAGGTGCTGTAGACGGTGACTTTGTGACTGATCTCCTGAAGCAGTTCTTTCACAGCCTTATCCACATCCACCAGTTCATTGGCCTTGTCCTCCAGCAGCTTCTGATCTACATCATAGTTCTTCTCAGGATCTGAAAAACACAGACATATTGTTCTTTTAAGCGAGAACATTTAAAAGTTAATGTTTTGTGATGGTTCTCTTCTAATGCTTTAATTAGAGATGCGTTATTGACATACTTTTTAGCAGCTGGAGTTTGTCGCTGGCCTGTAGCAGCCATGTTTTGGCTTCCTGTTGGAGTTTCTCTGCTCTTTTCTTGGCCTCTGCCACTCCTTCTGCTTTCTGTGTGATCACCTGCTCGACACTACTGTACTTGTCCTTCAGCTCTGAATCCAGATCCTGCATAAACAGTCATGTATAGTATAGGTTACAAACCCACAACACTTCTTAGCAGAGATGACGTATCATATCCAGGTGATTCATGCACCTTTTGAGCTGCTCAGCAAGTGCAAGATGGCGCCGTTGAGGTCGGCTGCCGTCCACGACCGCTCCCGGCAAAACTTTCTGTTTTTTTGTTAAGTATGTTTGTATTTTAAATAGTCTACGCTGTTTTTTCTTTATATAAGATGGCTATTACTACATATGACCGAGCCACTCTTATATCTATTGGTGTACAATGCACCCACCTTTCGCCGTTTTTAAACCCGGACCCATGTTGGCGGCGAGATCCTGTCGAAGACAAAGGACGCGACCCGCACCGGCATCCACGAGAAGCGAGCCGGCATCAGGAACAGGTTGAGGGCACGCTCACGCCGCGCTCCCCTACCTAGTGTCCTGTTAGCCAACGTCCAGTCTCTGGAAAACAAGCTCGATGACCTCAGGGCAAGGATCAAGTTCCAGAGAGACATGGTGCGGGACTGCAACCTCCTCTGCTTCACCAAGACATGGCTGAACCCAGTGGTACGCCATACAACCGGCCGAGTTTTTTCTCTGTTTACCGCATGGACAGAACAATGGAGTCGGGGAAGACAAGAGGAGGTGGAGTGTGTCTGATGGTGAACAATCGCTGGTGCGAGTTGTTTACCAACCCTCTCTCACGCTCCTGCACACCAAACCTGGAACTTCTGACCATCAATTGTCGCCCTTTCTATCTTCCACAAGAATTCAGCTCGGTCATAGTCAGTGCCGTTTATATTCCACCTCAAGCACGATCACCTAACATCACACCAGTCACAGCACCGGGACGCCGCACTCATTGTGATGGGGGATTTTAACAGTGCAAACCTCAAGCGCGCACCGCCAAACTTTCACCAGCAACTCACCTGCCCCACCAGGGGCGAAAGGACACTGGATCACTGCTACACACCCTTCATAGAGAGCTACAAGGCAAAATCATGCCCACCGTTTGGTAAATCGGACCATGACGCCATCTTCCTCGTGCCTGTTTACAAACAGAGGCTGAAACAGGAAGCCCGGTACAGAGGAGGTGTCACGCTGGTCTGAGCATTCGGTGGCCGCTCTGCAGGACGCTTTGGATGACGCAGACTGGGCCATGTTCAGGTGTAGCTCCGAGGACGTCAACGTGTTCACAGAAGCAGTGATGGGATTCATCGGGAAACTAGCGGATGACACGGTAGAGAAAACAGTCATCAGGGCGTTTCCCAACCAGAAGCCGTGGGTAAACCGTGGGTAAACTATCCACGACTCTCTGAGATCCCGCCCGCAGCCTATAACACGGGGATAGTGTTACGAGCCTCCCGTTTGTCTAGAGGGGCACGCAAGGCTGTAACAAATAAAGTCTACAAAAACAAAAAAAAAAAAAACGTCGGACGGTCACATCAATCCCCTGATCCAGAAAAGCACAAACGCAGTCTCGAATAAATATCTTTCATTTATTTAAGAACAGATGAATAACAGAGGAAGCAAATCTTCAGGAGAGGCAAGGCCAACATAATAAACAAACTACATTGAAAAAATATAAATAACCTACTCAAACGAAAATAAATAAATAACAGAGTCTTACCTTAGATATTTAATCTCTCCCTGAAACAGTCTACAGTCCCCTCGTGTTTCAAACAGTCCATCATTGTTCCTGTGCCGAAGAAACCTCTTGCCTCTTGCCTGAATGATTACCGCGCAGTTCTGGCGACGGTAGAGATGAAGTGCTTTGAGAGACTCGTCAGAGACTTCATCACCGCATCACTACCGGACACACTCGACCCACTACAATTCGCCCACCGCCAGAACCGGTCTACGGAGGATGCCATCACACACCTCCTCCACACAACCACGAGCCACCTGGATTTTAGAAAAGGGAACTATGTGAAATTGCTGTTCGTGGACTATAGTTCAGCGTTCAACACCATAGTTCCCTCCACACTCACCTCGAAGTTGGAGGTCCTGGGACTCAGCCCATCCCTGCGTCACTGGATCACCAACTTCCTGACCGACAGACCACAAGCCGTACGGATGGGAAAACACACCTCATCCTCCCTCACTCTCAGCACTGGAGCCCCTCAGGGTTGTGTTCTGAGCCCCCTGTTGTACTCGCTGTACACACATGACTGTGTGGCCACTACAAACTCCATCACCATCATTAAATTTGCTGACGACACTGTCGTGGTGGGCCTGATATCCAACAACGATGAGATGGTCTACCTTCAGGAGAACAATCTGCTCCTGAACGTCAGAAAAACAAAGGAGTTAATAGTGGACTTCAGCACGAAAGCAGGTGCGCTCTTACCATCCCATCATGATCAAAGGGGACCCCGTGGAGAGAGTGGACAGTTTTCGGTACCTGGGTGTTCACATCACGCAGGACCTGTCTTGGTCCTGTCACATCAACACCCTGGTGAAGAAGGCCCGGCAGCGTCTATACCATCTGAGGCGCTTAAGGGACTTCAGACTCCCATCTCAGGTGCTCAGGAACTTTTACACCTGCACCATTGAGAGTGTCCTGACGGGAAACATCACCTCCTGGTTCGGGAACAGCACCATGCAGGACAGGCGAGGCCTTTCAGAGGGTGGTGCGGTCAGCTGAGCGCACCACCCGCACTGACCTCCCTGTGCTGCAGCACATCTACAAGAAGCGGTGCTGTACCAGGGCCAGGAAGATCGTGGAAGACCTCGGCCATCCCAACAATGGACTCTTCTTTCTGTTGCGTTAAGGAAAGCGCTTTCCTTCCTGAAGGCAAACACAGAGAGAATGAGGAGGAGCTTCTTCCATGAGCCATTCGAGTCTGAACCAGAGAACACCCAGCGCCTAATCACCGGGATTCCCATGTTCACCCCTCTTTCCCCAGATACCCACTTACAACTGGACAATTACACTGGACAATACTCCACTAGTCACTTTACATTGGACATTCACACAGCCACTTTATATTTTATACTTTATTTTATTTTTTACCTTTTATACTTTGTACACTTCTTCGTATATATATATATTTTTTATATTTTATATTTTTCGTTTTCTATTCCGACGCTGGAAGGTTGTAAAAACATTTCACTGCATGTCGTACCATGTATGTATGTGTATGTGACAAATCAAATTTGAATTTGAATTTTGAAGTGCCTTGATGCTGTCCGCCTCTTTCTCTGTGCTGTTCGCGCTGGTGGAGGTGTTGAGTGCCTTTTCTTTCAGCAAAGCTACATCGCTTTCCAACTTCAGCAGCCTTCGAGCGGTGTTACTCAGTTTTAGCTCCAAGTCCAACGCATTTTAAACAAAAGAGTCACAAATTGCTTCAAAGATCAAGTCCAAATTACTAATGACTAAAGAATGGCTAAAACGGTCCCCTTTGGAACCAATGGCTAGAAATGTAGACTTACGGAGACCAGCAGGTCTTGCGTTCCCTTGATGTCAGCGCTGGCCTGTTTCAGAGCCTCGGTCACTGAACTCTGGGCGCTCAGCCTGCTGCAAGGCCTCCTTCACCATCTCAGAGGTGTCTTTCACATCCGTCGCCTCCTTTCTGTGAAAACCAGACAATATACAAACATTTACATTCATTTCCAGTTATTATTGTCATTTGACTGCACAGACACTACATTTTACTTTACTATTCTCCTGTTTGATACTCTTAAGTGCTTTGACACAATCTGTATTGTTAAAAGCGCTATATAAATACTGATTAACAATGAACCGGTCAGTAGGTGGCAATGCTACCACATTCCACAGATATGGTACATTTTAGTGAAGTGCTTCTCAACCAGAATCCCACTCAAAATTGCTCATTCCAAAAATAGTTTTTCCTTCACGTCAGATTTTTCTACTAAATGTTTTTGCTTTCGACAATTATTTGTACGACAAACAAGTCTTGTACTACGCCTTAATTAAAAATGCTATAAAGACATGATTTCTATTTTCCTCTGATACTTTTGTTCCAGTCAATTTTCACATTTTAATGATTTAGAAAACATTATTTCATGCCTATTTTTGTTTATAAATACCTGAAGGCAAATACATATCTATAAATAGATGTACTCCCGACAGCCGCAGATTCTCTCTCTCTCTCTTTCTGTCCTTCTTTTATTCCTTTCTTTACTCTTTCTTTCTTCAGGGAAACTGACAGAATTAAACTGACCGTACATAAAGAGCGAGAGATATGTTGCCATGTAATATTCTCCATAAACTCTTGCACAATGACTTCCTCACAACACTCACACATGCATCAAAAACAGAATTGTGATAAACTCCAAAACAATTGCCTGATATTAACACAAAAATATCAGAATTCAGAGGAATTTAGTCATTTCTTCAGCTCTGGAATGGGATTCGTGCTGTAAAGGCTTTTAACAAGTGGGTTTAATGAGGGTTTAACAAGTCAGGGATAAGGTTACCTTTCTGATCTTCTTTGTGAGGCCAGCATCGTCACATTTATTAATTCGAAGTGTTTTAAAAGAAACCTTAACACTTACACAGCTTACTGCTAAATGAGCAAATAATGTCAGATCATTTCAAACCTGCTGTTTTTTTCTATTTGTATTTCACACACACTCAAAAATGAAGGTACAAAAGCTGTCACTGGGCGGTACGTTTTTAAAAATACACTTTTGTACCTATTAGGTTGTCACACCTGTGGACTCTTTTGTTGTTGTTTTGTCTTCTCCCATGTGTTCAGTGTCACCTACTTTCTATTAATTGTCTAATTGTGTCTTGTTAATTTAGTCAATTCCTGTGTGTATTTAAGTTCCAGTTTGCTTCTGTTTAATCGTCAGTTCTCGTCTTTTAATGCGTGTGGTCCTTTTTGTCCTGCCTGCTTGCAGCTATATTGCTATTTTGTTCGTTTTTAGAGGATTAAAACTGTTTTAGTTTATTTTTCTCATTGAGTGCTCCTTCTCTAAACCACACCGTGACATAGGCTCAAATATGTACCTTTACGAACTAATATGTACCTTTTAAGCTACCAAAATGGACCCTTTAGGTACAAACATGTCCCTTTTAAAAATCTACCGCCCCAGTGACAGCTTTTGTACCTTTATTTCAAGAGTGTATTTGCACTAAAAGGTATAATATACAGTATTATCATAATTCACTGTGTTCCTGTCATAATCCTTAGAAATAGCAGAATGTATCGCTTAAAGTGCAACATAACAAACAAATACACACATTAACCCTCTGTCCACTAAAAGACACTGCAATCATCTGCAAACGTACAGGCTTTATTCAAATATATTTACACTAAATGTATAATTGAAATTACATTTCATTATATGACCAAATTAATTTACAAAACCACAAGCTGGTTTTAGACAGCACAGACTCCTTTTGCAAACCAACTAAAAATCTATTACATCTAAACATGAATAAATATGAATTATATGTACAATTTAGTGTCTAGTGCCTCGGTCTGTTCCTCTTATTTACACAATGTCCCATTTCTCCCTTTTTCTCTCTCTACTCTCATTCTGAAAAACACGCTTTAGCTAAAAACCCCAATCTCTATCTGATCTCAGGCTCTGGTTTCTGCTGGTGCTGTGTGTTCAGCTCCTCCAGGATCCACACAGAGCCCCTCACCGGACTGAAGGTGACCAGGAAGCAGTTCTCCGCACTTCCTGTGTCACTCCTGCTCTCCTATACAAACAGTCGAAAAGCATTGATCTAGACTGATCCCAACGACACAATCCAGCCGTGACTCTGCTGTGATTCAGAAAGTGTGTGTCACTGGCCTTACACCTGTTCAGTTTAACCAGGGGTGGCTCTCAATGTCCTCTAAACTGGGCGGTCTGATGCCGATGCACTGAGACACCAGCGAATCAGCTGACGGCACTCTGTTACACACAACACAGTCTTCAGCAACACAAAAGCACACGCTTCACCTGGATCTGGACGTGACGTCTGTCTCTTGCCTGTAGACAGCTCTCTAGGGAAGGTCAGCCTGCTTTTGGAGGTGACCCTGCGTGCTCCTCTGAAGGGGAAACAGCCGCACAGGATGCTGTAGAGCGTCACCCCGACCGACCAAACCGTGCCGGTCCTGCGTGATAGCGGTGCTGCCGAAACCACTCAGGAGGGGCGTATTCAAGAGTGCCTGAGAGACACAACAAGACCACAAACGTCCGATCAAAATCTTCCCTTTGCTGTTCACAAACGCATCACTGCAGTGAGATCAAAGCAACCTGCAAAGTGTCGGTAGGCCGAGTCTTGCAGCAGATCTCCACAGCCGAAGTCCAGCAGCTTGATGTCGTGTGACTCAGTGGAGATCAGCAGGTTCTCCGGTTTGACGTCCCGGTGCAGGACTCCGCGGCTCGCGCAGTGTTTCAGCGCCGTGATCAGCTGCAGCAGGACTTTCTTGGCCAGAGTCTCCTCCAGACATCCGTTCTCCTCGCAGAAACTCTGGAGATCTTGGCAAGGAACGGGGCGCTCCAGGATCATGGTGTAGCGTCTGCGATGGTCGAACCACTCCAGCAGCTGCAGGACGTTTGGGCAGGCAGGAGCCGAATTGACCAGGGTCATCAACGCCACCTCCAGCGGCAGCAGACCCTGACCTTCCTGCAGAGACCAAAGATCCGTTACATCCAGAGCTGAATGCAGATTCACAACAGATTCACCTTCAACTCACCACTTTCAGCTTCTCAGGCGTCCTGCTTTGCAAACGCATGCTTGATGGCAACCTGTGAACAGATCAACCGCAGGAAATCACGCCTTCACTGATATCGCCAACTCTAAAAGCTGTTTGAAGGAGGCAGGGAAGGAAACGTCTTACTGGCAGTCTGTCGGACCTGCGTATCCCAGCATGCACCGAGCCGAATCCACCTCGGCCCAGCAATGGGCCCTTGGCATACGCTTCTGAAACGCACAAGAACATGTATAAACAGAACATTTTCTATTAATAACTGAGTCATGACATCTTTGATAATCCTGACCTCTGCGGGAGCGCTTGGCTGGTCTTGTGTTGGAGGTGGACGGCCCTTCATCCTCCCGGCCGCCGCTCTGCCGCTTCCTCTTCCTGTGAGGCTGATCTGTGGACACAGAAACAGCCAGGTCAGAAGGCAGAGGCGCGATGTATCCTGGTAGCTCTTGGCTCAGGGGCTGCTCTGGGTCACGATCACCAGAGCCTCGTCTCCCATCCTCCTGAGCAGCCGTCTGAGAGATAGCAGCGCTCCTGGATCTGGAGCGGCCCGAGGCTGAAATATTACACACTTACAATACTTCATACTGTTTTATTAACAGTCAATAATCAAAACCTTATTTAGCACAGTTTATCTGTCACGTGGAACAAGACACGCATCACTTAACTTCAATATAACAGGTTGCACAAGCTGTCAAACAATGCACATACCAATAATAAATATCCTAAAATAATCCATTAAAAACATACCTCGTCTTTCGTCCGAGTGAGCCATTGACGACTTCCTCCAAACTCCAAATAGGGAGAAAAAAATAAAATGTATAAAATAAAATGAAATACAATAACAATACAAGACACAACTGCAGTAATAAGTTTAGTTATAGAACAAATAACAGTTTAAAACTCTTCTCCAAGAATTTTATTTTTATTTTATTCTATTTTTATTTTTGCTGTGTTGCACATTTTATATTTTGTATATTGTACATAATTCTCTTTATATCTGTCTTGTCTTGTTATCGTGTTGCACTGTAGAGTTTTTGTCACTAAAACAAATTCCTCGTATGTGCAAACATACCTGGCAATAAAGTGATTCTGATTCTGATTCTGATCATTTTGATTTCTAGATATTTTTTCCGAAACGTATGTAAGAAAAGCATATTTTGCAGTTCGGCAACAAAAACAAAATTGGTCATAAAATTGAAAAACAGAAGGGAAGGACTAAAAGGAAGTCCAGCTATTCTTGTCTGGTGACCATCTGTTAAAAATGAGCATAAATTATATTATTATTTGGTAAGCTATTGTCACTTTTAATATGGGGTGTAAGCTGTTTTGTCTGTCATTACAAATGTCCCTATAGTGAAGTTTGCTGATATGATCAAACCAGTGTGCTTTAAAAAATAATAAAATAAACTGAGCTGCATTAAAACACAATGGAGCTCAGCAAGAGTTTTCTGCTTGTAATTATGGAAATTGCTTGATTTATTGACTTGTCTCTAAGGGTCCTCGCTCTTACAATACTAAACACAATGAAAATGAATTGATTTTTGAAAGACACAGACCTTGTTTATGTCTGTGTTGTGGTTTGTGATGGTGACCCCGAGACCTTTTGTACGCTGCCATCTAGTGGTCGTTTTATGTTGTTGACATTTTTAAGGTTGATATTCATTTTAGTAGAGTTGCATAATGTATTGTTGGAAATTAGCACAAATGAATATAGAGCCAATTCATTTATTTATTTATTTAAAAGTTTTGCCATAAAACAACATATATTGACATTTGTATTTCATATTAAAATCAGTCTACAGTAAAATGTACTACAGATTCACTCAGAAACTGCATTTGTTGTAACGACTTGTGGATGTAGCTTCGAAATAATTCTATTAAGATACATTGGGTATTAACATAGCCTGTTTTCGTTGTCCTATAGGCTTTCTAAATTTCTAAATCATTAACATTCCATTTTAAAATGAACAATATCATAAATTCATTTACATGAACCTATAACACGCATATATTCTTTATTCTCACATTTACTGAACTTCTAGAACATAGAAGGATACTCTATTTTATTTAATTTTTCCCTGGTGCTTCTTACATGGCTGAATAAATTCAAATGTAATATAGGTTAAGATTAAAATACATCTGCAGTATAAAGGAAACACAAATTAGGGCTTAGCGTCTTTCCATTAACATCAAACAGTAAACGCGCAAGTGTTTAGGGTCATTATTTAAGAAAAATAATTCGAAAAAGGTATTGCAGCAGAAAAGCAAACTTCAAAAACCTGTTCTAAAATTATGTTATTACTATAGGTAAATGTTGTAAGGTACGGGTAAGGTTTGTTGAATAAAGGTTTGTGTTGTAGAATACAGTTAGGTCCTGCAGAATACAGGTAAGGTTTGTTGAATAAAGGTTAGTGTTGTACAGTACAGGTAAGTCCTATAGAGTACAGATAAGTTCTGTAGCATACAAGTAAGGTTTGTTGACTAAAGATAAGTGTTTTAGAGTACAGGTACAATTTGTTGACTGAAGGTAAATGTTGTAGAATACAGGTAAGGTTTGTTGACTGAAGGTCAGTGTTTTAGAGTACGAGTAAGGTTATCTTCTTGAAGAGGGGGAACCCCACTGTCCTGCCGGGACGATGGCAGCCGGTATTCGATGGACGCGTGGGAGAAGTGGCGTCTCGTGTGCTTGCACCTCTTTCCGTGGAGGATATTGAAGATATCTTTCATTTCGAACTTTGATTACGGGCTATTGCTGATCGGATTGGGCATAGCCCTGGTATATCGACAAATTGAGAGAACGAGGGCAGCTGTCCACAGCCCCACAAGGCTGCCTGGAATAACTGAAGTAGTGGGCAGATCTGTCGGGACTCAGACTGTGGTTGTAAACCGCACTTTGGATAACATCATGGGGAAGCTCGAGGCTTTGCATCGAAAAATGGATCAATTTGGGGACCACAATGGACAATAGAGTTGTTCGGAGTAAACTGCTTACGACTACTCGCACCAAGCCTAAACAAATTCCATTCCTATCTGGTTTCGACTCCCTCTACCATGCACTGCTGGAAAAACAACTCCCCCGGTAGATCACGGCAGTGAAGACGCTCTCGCACTCCTCACCCCCACCTTTCCGCCTGCCTGGCAGACAGGTCTGGATCAACGCTGCATTGACGGCTGCCAGAGAAGGATGACTGCTCGCCAGTGGAGGATCCCAATGACCCAGAGACTTTACATTGTTTTACATGTTGTCAAAGTGTCTAAACTATCTTCTTCTATTGCGAAAAACAGACAGGGTCAAAACCAGGGAACTCAGAAACAATAATCCACGAACGATCTAACAAAGAAACAGGCGAAACAATGCAACCTGCAGGTGAGTGGCTTGCTACAGTTTTTATAGTCCTGGAACAGGAAGTAGCAGCAGAGGGAGCGATCGCAGATCACCCAGGGGTAAGAGCCCCCTCTTCTGGCTTGGTGACATAGCCCCCCTCCTAGGAGCGACTCCTGGCACTCCATAAAACAAACAAAAAACACTGTGAGCTTGGGAGGGGGTTCCGGGAGGGGGTCAGCAAACGGAGTCCAAGGAGGAAGAGATGGAGGGAGGAGCCAGGGAGAAAACAGAAGGAGTCCGGAGCGGGAGGCGATCCAGAGCCCAGCCATGATGGTCAGTGGTGGAGCCGACGGAGGGAGGAGCCATGGAGAGGTAACTGTCATCGACTCCATGGGGCCGACCGATGGCAGCGGAGCTGGTGGTCGAGGAGACTGAGGCGGAGGCGGAGAGCCGAAGAGCCAGGGTGACACAGAGGCGCTGGAGGTCCTAGGTGACACCGCAGGCTTCGGCAACTGATGCGGAGACGGGGGACGAGAAGGACGCGGTGAAGCCAGAGGACTGAGGTGGAGCCGGGGGGAGGGAGAAGCCTGACAGAGCCGGAGGGATGGAGGGACGAGGCGGCTGGAGGAGTGGAATCCTGAGGCGACGGATGGTCGACGACCGACCAAGGCGTAGCTGGAGAGACGATGGAGCCTGGTGGAGCTGGTGGACTGACGGAGCACGGTGGAGAGGAGGAGCTAGAAGCCCAGGGGAGCCGATGGGTCTACAAGCCGAGGTGGAGTCTGGGACTCGGAGGCGGAACGATGAAGCGAGGATCCTTCACCCACGGCGGCGATGGAGACTGGCAGACCCGTGGTGAGCTCCAGGTGGAGGGCAGAGGATGAGTGCAGGGGCTGCTGGGATCCATCGGCGACGTGTAGCAAGGGTGGGAGGGTGGGATAACTTGAGGTTTTGCCCGAGGCGCGGGCACTGGAGGCTTTGCACGGCAGGTGGCCATCTTGGGAAGCGGCTCTGGGCAGGCGGCGGCCATCTTGGGAAGCGGCTCTGGGCAGGCGGCGGCCATCTTGGGCAGCAGCTCGGGCAAGGCGGCCATCTTGGGCAGCGGCTCGGGAAGGCGGCCATCTTGGGCAGCGGCTCTGGGAAGAAGGCGGCCATCTTGGGCAGCGGCTCTGGGAAGAAGGCGGCCATCTTGGGCAGCGGCTCTGGGAAGGCAGCCATTACTGGAGTTGATGCTGTATCCTTTTCCTCCTCAACACCCAACGTGAAAGCTGACCCCACAGTCACTAAACCGAACTCAATAAACTGTGCAAGCGACTCACGTGGACCCTCACGAACAAGTTTTGTCTTGAGTGGCTGATTTACTCCTCATGATACAACTCAATCAATAAGCAGTCAGGTATGTCAGAGAGGTAAGCCATGTCCAGAAACTCTTGAGTATAATCCTCAATTGATCGAGTGCCTTGCTTGAGGGCCAATAAACGTCTAGCGAGGGTCCTACCTAGACATGGATCAGGTGAAAAGCCGCTGGATCCTGGTGTGAGGTTGCATTCTGTCATGAATGAGGGGCCTGAGGCGTGCGGATCCATATGCAGGCTTTTATTAAACGAAGGCATGGTCATAGCAGGCAGGCGTCAAACAGGGCAAACAGATGTATAGGAGGCGAGGCAATAACAAAATCCAGAAACAGGCGATGGTCAGGTCAGGCAGCAAACAATCAGAAAACCGAAAAACAGACAGGGTCAAAACCAGGGAAATCAGAAACAATAATCCACGAACGATCTAACAAAGAAACAGGCGAAACAATGCAACCTGCAGGCGAGTGGCTTGCTACAGTTTTTATAGTCCTGGAACAGGAAGTAGCAGCAGAGGAGTGATCGCAGATCACCCAGGGTAAGAGCTCCCTCTGCTGGCTTGGTGACAGGTCCCCTAGGAGCACAGTCTGGGTTTGTTTTTGTTTTTCTCGCCTCACCCTTCCTCATGTAAATGCTGTACTTCCTTATTTCTGTCATCCCATCATGTCTAACCCCATCTTGTATCTGGATGTGGATGGGATGATGGCCCAAAGCATTTCACTACATGTCGTACTACGTATGTCTGTGTATGTGACCAATGGAATTTGAATTTGATTTGATTTGATTTGATTTGACTAAAGGTAAGTCCTGTAGAATACAGGAAAGGTTTGTTGAATGAAGCTAAGTGATTTAGAAAACAGGTAAGTCCTGTGGAATAGATGTAAGGCTTGTTGAATTAAGGTAAGTAATTTAGAAAACAGGTAAGTCCTCTAGAATACAGGTAACGTATGTTGACTAAAGGTAAGAGTACAGGTACAGCTTGTTAACTAAAGGTAAGTCCTGTAGAATGCAGATTAGGTCTGTTGATTAAAGGTAAGTCCAGTAGAATACATGTAAGATTTGTTGAATGAAGGTAAGTGATTTAGAAAACAGGTAAGTCCTGTAGAATACAGGTATGCTTTCTAGACTAAAGGTAAGTGTTTTAGAGTACAAGTAAGGTCTGTTGAGTTAAGATATGTCCTCTAGAATACAGGTAAAGTTTGTTGACTAAAAGTAAGTCTCATAGAATACAGGTAAGGTTTGTTGAATAAAAGTAGGTGTTTGGCAAAAAAATCATATTTAATGTGTCCAAAAGCAGTCTAAAGAGATAAAGACAGATAAAAGACTGAAGTAAATGCATGTAAACACAAATGTAAATGTATCTTTATACACTATATTGACAAAAGTTTTGGGTCACCCACTTCCAATAAACAGGTTGAACTACTTTATTATTAATTTTATCATTAAATTTAGTATGTATTTATTATTATAATATCCATGAGTACAAATCGTAATGTTAAAGCATACAATGATGTTCTAGGGAATTGTGGATACAGATTTATGGACAGGACTCTAACATGACAATGCCTCTGTGTATAAGGCAAGTTTAAATAACAAATGATTGATTGAGTCACTGTGGAAGATCTTGACTGTTCTTCATAAAGCCTGATCCCAGCTGAACACTTCTGAGTGTGCGAGTTTAAATAACGCAGCTGTAACGTAGTAACAAACACAACACGACTGGTGTCTGATTCAGAAGCAAATCCACAAGAGCACAAGAACAATGTCAGAGCTGTAGCCCAAGACTGATGATACACAGGGCAATTGAGAATAGGTAACAGATCTTTATCTGGATCGTTTAGATCAGTCTGCGGGCTCCATGTATCATCAGTCTGCGAGCCTCATTGCTTCAGGACAGGTCCAGCTCCAGTCTACAGCCATGATCCCGGTCCATATCAGTGTCATTTTCCAGCAATAAAACCAACAACTGAAAATAAACAAATGTAAAAATATTTTGGAGTAAAGAGTGATTTTCTTTCACAATACACTTCAGTCTTCAGTGTTGTTTGCATATTTTAAGGTTTCCTCAGATTGATTGATTTCCTTGATTTGAGAAATTTACACAATAACAATGTCAGTTTCACACTTGAGTTTATTCTGATTTGAACTTTCATGGTATTCACAAGTTGGTCCAAGTATCTGTAAACAAAAACGTTTGTAAAAATTACATTTATATTATTTTACTTTTTAACTCTAATCTAAAATTGAAACAATGAGGTCAATGTAATTGCAGTCTCATAGTTATGTTGGGCATATCCTACATTCACTCTTTGGTCTGCTATGGTTTAAAATCCAAATCGCATTCTCTCGTGTTCATAAAAGTGTGTAACACCCTTCCATACAGTGATCATAAAGTATGGGTAAAACTCACAAAACCTTCTCAGGGATTTGGCGTAGAAGGTAATTTCATAAATGTTCCCAAAGCAGTCAGTAGTAGTGTTAAAACAGTCAGGTGCTGTAGACGGTGACTTTGTGACTGATCTCCTGAAGCAGTTCTTTCACAGCCTTATCCACATCCACCAGTTCATTGGCCTTGTCCTCCAGCAGCTTCTGATCTACATCATAGTTCTTCTCAGGATCTGAAAAACACAGACATATTGTTCTTTTAAGCGAGAACATTTAAAAAGTTAATGTTTTGTGATGGTTCTCTTCTAATGCTTTAATTAGAGATGCGTTATTGACATACTTTTTAGCAGCTGGAGTTTGTCGCTGGCCTGTAGCAGCCATGTTTTGGCTTCCTGTTGGACTTTCTCTGCTCTTTTCTTGGCCTCTGCCACTCCTTCTGCTTTCTGTGTGATCACCTGCTCGACACTACTGTACTTGTCCTTCAGCTCTGAATCCAGATCCTGCATAAACAGTCATGTATAGTATAGGTTACAAACCCACAACACTTCTTAGCAGAGATGACGTATCATATCCAGGTGATTCATGCACCTTTTGAGCTGCTCAGCAAGTGCAAGATGGCGCCGTTGAGTCGGCTGCCGTCCACGACCGCTCCGCAAAACTTTCTGTTTTTTTTGTTAAGTATGTTTGTATTTTAAATAGTCTACGCTGTTTTCTTTATATAAGATGGCTATTACTACATATGACCGAGCCACTCTTATATCTATTGGTGTACAATGCACCCACCTTTCGCCGTTTTTAAACCCGGACCCATGTTGGCCGAGCGAGATCCTGTCGAAGACAAAAGGACGCGACCCGCACCGGCATCCACGAGGGAAACGAGCCGGCATCAGGAACAGGTTGAGGGCACGCTCACGCCGCGCTCCCCTACCTAGTGTCCTGTTAGCCAACGTCCAGTCTCTGGAAAACAAGCTCGATGACCTCAGGGCAAGGATCAAGTTCCAGAGAGACATGGTGCGGGACTGCAACCTCCTCTGCTTCACCAAGACATGGCTGAACCCAGTGATGCACGCCATACAACCGGCCGAGTTTTTCTCTGTTTACCGCATGGACAGAACAATGGAGTCGGGGAAGACAAGAGGAGGTGGAGTGTGTCTGATGGTGAACAATCGCTGGTGCGAGTTGTTTACCAACCCTCTCTCACGCTCCTGCACACCAAACCTGGAACTTCTGACCATCAATTGTCGCCCTTTCTATCTTCCACAAGAATTCAGCTCGGTCATAGTCAGTGCCGTTTATATTCCACCTCAAGCACGATCACCTAACATCACACCAGTCACAGCACCGGGACGCCGCACTCATTGTGATGGGGGATTTTAACAGTGCAAACCTCAAGCGCGCACCGCCAAACTTTCACCAGCAACTCACCTGCCCCACCAGGGGCGAAAGGACACTGGATCACTGCTACACACCCTTCATAGAGAGCTACAAGGCAAAATCATGCCCACCGTTTGGTAAATCGGACCATGACGCCATCTTCCTCGTGCCTGTTTACAAACAGAGGCTGAAACAGGAAGCCCCGGTACAGAGGGAGGTGTCACGCTGGTCTGAGCATTCGGTGGCCGCTCTGCAGGACGCTTTGGATGACGCAGACTGGGCCATGTTCAGGTGTAGCTCCGAGGACGTCAACGTGTTCACAGAAGCAGTGATGGGATTCATCGAAACTAGCGGATGACACGGTAGAAAACAGTCATCAGGGCGTTTCCCAACCAGAAGCCGTGGGTAAACCGTGGGTAAACTATCCACGACTCTCTGAGATCCGCTCCGCGGCCTATAACACGGGGATAGTGTTACGAGCCTCCCCGTTTGTCTAGGGGGCACGCAAGGCTGTAACAAATAAAGTCTACAAAAACAAAAAAAAAACGTCGGACGGTCACATCAATCCCCTGATCCAGAAAAGCACAAACGCAGTCTCGAATAAATATCTTTCATTTATTTAAGAACAGATGAATAACAGAGGAAGCAAATCTTCAGGAGAGGGCAAGGCCAACATAATAAACAAACTACATTGAAAAATATAAATAACCTACTCAAACGAAAATAAATAAATAACAGAGTCTTACCTTAGATATTTAATCTCTCCCTGAAACAGTCTACAGTCCCCTCGTGTTTCAAACAGTCCATCATTGTTCCTGTGCCGAAGAAACCTCTTGCCTCTTGCCTGAATGATTACCGCGCAGTTCTGGCGACGGTAGAGATGAAGTGCTTTGAGAGACTCGTCAGAGACTTCATCACCGCATCACTACCGGACACACTCGACCCACTACAATTCGCCCACCGCCAGAACCGGTCTACGGAGGATGCCATCACACACCTCCTCCACACAACCACGAGCCACCTGGATTTTAGAAAAGGGAACTATGTGAAATTGCTGTTCGTGGACTATAGTTCAGCGTTCAACACCATAGTTCCCTCCACACTCACCTCGAAGTTGGAGGTCCTGGGACTCAGCCCATCCCTGCGTCACTGGATCACCAACTTCCTGACCGACAGACCACAAGCCGTCACGGATGGGAAAACACACCTCATCCTCCCTCACTCTCAGCACTGGAGCCCCTCAGGGTTGTGTTCTGAGCCCCTGTTGTACTCGCTGTACACACATGACTGTGTGGCCACTACAAACTCCATCACCATCATTAAATTTGCTGGCGACACTGTCGTGGTGGGCCTGATATCCAACAACGATGAGATGGTCTACCTTCAGGAGAACAATCTGCTCCTGAGCGTCAGAAAAACAAAGGAGTTAATAGTGGACTTCAGCACGAAAGCAGGTGCGCTCTTACCATCCCATCATGATCAAAGGGGACCCGGTGGAGAGAGTGGACAGTTTTTCGGTACCTGGGTGTTCACATCACGCAGGACCTGTCTTGGTCCTGTCACATCAACACCCTGGTGAAGAAGGCCCGGCAGCGTCTATACCATCTGAGGCGCTTAAGGGACTTCAGACTCCCATCTCAGGTGCTCAGGAACTTTTACACCTGCACCATTGAGAGTGTCCTGACGGGAAACATCACCTCCTGGTTCGGGAACAGCACCATGCAGGACAGGCGAGCCCTTCAGAGGGGGTGGTGCGGTCAGCTGAGCGCACCACCCGCACTGACCTCCTGTGCTGCAGCACATCTACAACAAGCGGTGCTGTACCAGGGCCAGGAAGATCGTGGAAGACCTCGGCCATCCCAACAATGGACTCTTCTTTCTGTTGCGTTAAGGAAAGCGCTTTCCTTCCCTGAAGGCAAACACAGAGAGAATGAGGAGGAGCTTCTTCCATGAGCCATTCGAGTCTGAACCAGAGAACACCCAGCGCCTAATCACCGGGATTCCCATGTTCACCCCTCTTTCCCCAGATACCCACTTACAACTGGACAATTACACTGGACAATACTCCACTAGTCACTTTACATTGGACATTCACACAGCCACTTTATATTTTATACTTTATTTTATTTTTACCTTTTATACTTTGTACACTTCTTCGTATATATATATATTTTTATATTTTATATTTTTCGTTTTCTATTCCGACGCTGGAAGGTTGTAAAAAACATTTCACTGCATGTCGTACCATGTATGTATGTGTATGTGACAAATCAAATTTGAATTTGAATTTTTGAAGTGCCTTGATGCTGTCCGCCTCTTTCTCTGTGCTGTTCGCGCTGGTGGAGGTGTTGAGTGCCTTTTCTTTCAGCAAAGCTACATCGCTTTCCAACTTCAGCAGCCTTGAGCGGTGTTACTCAGTTTTAGCTCCAAGTCCAACGCATTTTAAACAAAAGAGTCACAAATTGCTTCAAAGATCAAGTCCAAATTACTAATGACTAAAGAATGGCTAAAACGGTCCCCTTTGGAACCAATGGCTAGAAATGTAGACTTACGGAGACCAGCAGGTCTTGCGTTCCCTTGATGTCAGCGCTGGCCTGTTTCAGAGCCTCGGTCACTGAACTCTGGGCGCGCTCAGCCTGCTGCAAGGCCTCCTTCACCATCTCAGAGGTGTCTTTCACATCCGTCGCCTCCTTTCTGTGAAAACCAGACAATATACAAACATTTACATTCATTTCCAGTTATTATTGTCATTTGACTGCACAGACACTACATTTTACTTTACTATTCTCCTGTTTGATACTCTTAAGTGCTTTGACACAATCTGTATTGTTAAAAGCGCTATATAAATACAGATTAACAATGAACCGGTCAGTAGGTGGCAATGCTACCACATTCCACAGATATGGTACATTTTAGTGAAGTGCTTCTCAACCAGAATCCCACTCAAAATTGCTCATTCCAAAAATAGTTTTTCCTTCACGTCAGATTTTTCTACTAAATGTTTTTGCTTTCGACAATTATTTGTGCGACAAAGAAGTCTTGTACTACGCCTTAATTAAAAATGCTATAAAGACATGATTTCTATTTTCCTCTGATACTTTTTGTTCCAGTCAATTTTCACATTTTAATGATTTAGAAAACATTATTTCATGCCTATTTTTGTTTATAAATACCTGAAGGCAAATACATATCTATAAATAGATGTACTCCCGACAGCCGCAGATTCTCTCTCTCTCTCTCTTCTGTCCTTCTTTTATTCCTTTCTTTACTCTTTCTTTCTTCAGAAACTGACAGAATTAAACTGACCGTACATAAAGAGCGAGAGATATGTTGCCATGTAATATTCTCCATAAACTCTTGCACAATGACTTCCTCACAACACTCACACATGCATCAAAAACAGAATTGTGATAAACTCCAAAACAATTGCCTGATATTAACACAAAAATATCAGAATTCAGAGGAATTTAGTCATTTCTTCAGCTCTGGAATGGGATTCGTGCTGTAAAGGCTTTTAACAAGTGGGTTTAATGAGGTTTAACAAGTCAGGGATAAGGTTACCTTTCTGATCTTCTTTGTGAGGCCAGCATCGTCACATTTATTAATTCGAAGTGTTTTAAAAGAAACCTTAACACTTACACAGCTTACTGCTAAATGAGCAAATAATGTCAGATCATTTCAAACCTGCTGTTTTTTTCTATTTGTATTTCACACACACTCAAAAATGAAGGTACAAAAGCTGTCACTGGGCGATGCGTTTTTAAAAATACACTTTTGTACCTATTAGGTTGTCACACGTGTGGACTCTTTTGTTGTTGTTTTGTCTTCTCCCATGTGTTCAGTGTCACCTACTTTCTATTAATTGTCTAACTGTGTCTTGTTAATTTAGTCAATTCCTGTGTGTATTTAAGTTCCAGTTTGCTTCTGTTTAATCGTCAGTTCTCGTCTTTAATGCGTGTGGTCCTTTTTGTCCTGCCTGCTTGCAGCTATATTGCTATTTTGTTCGTTTTTAGAGGATTAAAACTGTTTTAGTTTATTTTTCTCATTGAGTGCTCCTTCTACTTAAACCACACCGTGACATAGGCTCAAATATGTACCTTTACGAACTAATATGTACCTTTTAAGCTACCAAAATGGACCCTTTAGGTACAAACATGTCCCTTTTAAAAATCTACCGCCCCAGTGACAGCTTTTGTACCTTTATTTCCAAGAGTGTATTTGCACTAAAAGGTATAATATACAGTATTATCATAATTCACTGTGTTCCTGTCATAATCCTTAGAAATAGCAGAATGTATCGCTTAAAGTGCAACATAACAAACAAATACACACATTAACCCTCTGTCCACTAAAAGACACTGCAATCATCTGCAAACGTACAGGCTTTATTCAAATATATTTACACTAAATGTATAATTGAAATTACATTTCATTATATGACCAAATTAATTTACAAAACCACAAGCTGGTTTTAGACAGCACAGACTCCTTTTGCAAACCAACTAAAAATCTATTACATCTAAACATGAATAAATATGAATTATATGTACAATTTAGTGTCTAGTGCCTCGGTCTGTTCCTCTTATTTACACAATGTCCCATTTCTCCTTTTTTCTCTCTACTCTCATTCTGAAAAACACGCTTTAGCTAAAAACCCCAATCTCTATCTGATCTCAGGCTCTGGTTTCTGCTGGTGCTGTGTGTTCAGCTCCTCCAGGATCCACACAGAGCCCCTCACCGGACTGAAGGTGACCAGGAAGCAGTTCTCCGCACTTCCTGTGTCACTCCTGCTCTCCCCTATACAAACAGTCGAAAAGCATTGATCTAGACTGATCCCAACGACACAATCCAGCCGTGACTCTGCTGTGATTCAGAAAGTGTGTGTCACTGGCCTTACACCTGTTCAGTTTAACCAGGGTGGCTCTCAATGTCCTCTAAACTGGGCGGTCTGATGCCGATGCACTGAGACACCAGCGAATCAGCTGGCGGCACTCTGTTACACACAACACAGTCTTCAGCAACACAAAAGCACACGCTTCACCTGGATCTGGACGTGACGTCTGTCTCTTGCCTGTAGACAGCTCTCTAGGGAAGGTCAGCCTGCTTTTGGAGGTGACCCTGCGTGCTCCTCTGAAGGGGAAACAGCCGCACAGGATGCTGTAGAGCGTCACCCGACCGACCAAACCGTAGCGGTCCTGCGTGATAGCGGTGCTGCGAAACCACTCAGGAGGGGCGTATTCAAGAGTGCCTGAGAGACACAACAAGACCACAAGCGTCCGATCAAAATCTTCCCTTTGCTGTTCACAAACGCATCACTGCAGTGAGATCAAAGCAACCTGCAAAGTGTCGGTAGGCGAGTCTTGCAGCAGATCTCCACAGCCGAAGTCCAGCAGCTTGATGTCGTGTGACTCAGTGGAGATCAGCAGGTTCTCGGTTTGGCGTCCCGGTGCAGGACTCCGCGGCTCTCGCAGTGTTTCAGCGCCGTGATCAGCTGCAGCAGGACTTTCTTGGCCAGAGTCTCCTCCAGACATCCGTTCTCCTCGCAGAAACTCTGGAGATCTTGGCAAGGCAGGGCGCTCCAGGATCATGGTGTAGCGTCTGCGATGGTCGAACCACTCCAGCAGCTGCAGGACGTTTGGGCAGGCAGGGCCGAATTGACCAGGGTCATCAACGCCACCTCCAGCGGCAGCAGACCCTGACCTTCCTGCAGAGACCAAAGATCCGTTACATCCAGAGCTGAATGCAGATTCACAACAGATTCACCTTCAACTCACCACTTTCAGCTTCTCAGGCGTCCTGCTTTTGCAAACGTACTTGATGGCAACCTGTGAACAGATCAACCGCAGGAAATCACGCCTTCACTGATATCGCCAACTCTAAAAGCTGTTTGAAGGAGGCAGGGAAGGAAACGTCTTACTGGCAGTCTGTCGGACCTGCGTATCCCAGCATGCACCGAGCGAATCCACCTCGGCCCAGCAATGGGCCCTTGGCATACAACTTCTGAAACGCACAAGAACATGTATAAACAGAACATTTTCTATTAATAACTGAGTCATGACATCTTTGATAATCCTGACCTCTGCGGGAGCGTTTGGCTGGTCTTGTGTTGGAGGTGGGCGGCCCTTCATCCTCCCGGCCGCCGCTCTGCCGCTTCCTCTTCCTGTGAGGCTGATCTGTGGACACAGAAACAGCCAGGTCAGAAGGCAGAGGCGCGATGTATCCTGGTAGCTCTTGGCTCAGGGGCTGCTCTGGGTCACGATCACCAGAGAGCCTCGTCTCCCATCCTCCTGAGCAGCCGTCTGAGAGATAGCAGCGCTCCTGGATCTGGAGCGGCCCGAGGCTGAAATATTACACACTTACAATACTTCATACTGTTTTATTAACAGTCAATAATCAAAACCTTATTTAGCACAGTTTATCTGTCACGTGGAACAAGACACGCATCACTTAACTTCAATATAACAGGTTGCACAAGCTGTCAAACAATGCACATACCAATAATAAATATCCTAAAATAATCCATTAAAAAACATACCTCGTCTTTCGTCCGAGTGAGCCATTGACGACTTCCTCCAAACTCCAAATAGGGAGAAAAAAAAGAAAATGTATAAAATAAAATGAAATACAATAACAATACAAGACACAACTGCAGTAATAAGTTTAGTTATAGAACAAATAACAGTTTAAAACTCTTCTCCAAGAAAATCCGCTGATCTCCGTCTGAAATAAAAGTCTTCTTCTCGGGAATCCTCCGATGAGCTTCAGAAAGCAACAAGATCTGATCAGAAAATACTCAAATGTCTCCTCGTCTCACAACCAACAGATAGCGATGGGTTCGAGTGTTTATATATTCAGGCGGAACTCATAACACACGTCGCTATAGCAACTAAGACGCGAATCACGCCGGCGCTTACGTCAGTTCCGCATCGCTCGTACATCTCAGCACGAGTTGAATATTTATGCAATTATTCATTTCTTTTTAAATTAAATTTTTATAATAGATTTCATTTTAATTATTTAACTGTTTTAAAAACAGCTTTAAATGACAATTCAAGGAGTTTCATTTGCAAGATTTCATACAACAGTTCAATAAACGACGCTGATATTAAATGACTTACATTGTATGACTGCAACACTTTTTCATGATTTCGCTCTGCTTCGTCAAAGAAAATAGTTTTAAATGAGTTTGGTTTATGCATGAATGTGCGTTTTTAAACGAACGAGTCAATGATTCAGTTAGACACTCATTAAGAACAGACTCCTGAATGAATCAGTCTTTTGAGCGAATCATTTGAACTATGATTCGCTGTTTTAGTTTCAATTGTAAAATACTATTTGAGTTATTTTAATACTTATTTTAATATATATATAGGCCATCGTAAAATATGCTACTGTATGAACTACACTGCAAAAAACTGCTGTTCTTGTTTAGATTTGTTTCATTGTTGTCCAGCCAAAATATTCAAAAAAATCTTCAATTAGAGGATTTTCAAGACTGACAGACTTTTCAAGAAAAATCTCTCACTTAATTTTGACTCACTTTTTCTTAAAAGGAAGCAATAATTATAGTATATATTTTATTTTTCTATTTTTATTTTTGCTGTGTTGCACATTTTATATTTTGTATATTGTACATAATTCTCTTTATATCTGTCTTGTCTTGTTATCGTGTTGCACTGTAGAGTTTTTGTCACTAAAACAAATTCCTCGTATGTGCAAACATACCTGGCAATAAAGTGATTCTGATTCTGATTCTGATCATTTTGATTTCTAGATATTTTTTTCCGGAAACGTATGTAAGAAAAGCATATTTTGCAGTTCGGCAACAAAAACAAAATTGGTCATAAAATTGAAAAACAGAAGGGAAGGACTAAAAGGAAGTCCAGCTATTCTTGTCTGGTGACCATCTGTTAAAAATGAGCATAAATTATATTATTATTTGGTAAGCTATTGTCACTTTTAATATGGGGTGTAAGCTGTTTTGTCTGTCATTACAAATGTCCCTATAGTGAAGTTTGCTGATATGATCAAACCAGTGTGCTTTAAAAAATAAATAAAATAAACTGAGCTGCATTAAAACACAATGGAGCTCAGCAAGAGTTTTCTGCTTGTAATTATGGAAATTGCTTGATTTATTGACTTGTCTCTAAGGATCCTCGCTCTTACAATACTAAACACAATGAAAATGAATTGACTTTGAAAGACACAGACCTTGTTTATGTCTGTGTTGTGGTTTGTGATGGTGACCCCGAGACCTTTTGTACGCTGCCATCTAGTGGTCGTTTTATGTTGTTGACATTTTTGCGGTTGATATTCATTTTAGTAGAGTTGCATAATGTATTGTTGGAAATTAGCACAAATGAATATAGAGCCAATTCATTTATTTATTTATTTAAAAGTTTTTGCCATAAAACAACATATATTGACATTTGTATTTCATATTAAAATCAGTCTACAGTAAAATGTACTACAGATTCACTCAGAAACTGCATTTGTTGTAACGACTTGTGGATGTAGCTTCAAATAATTCTATTAAGATACATTGGGTATTAACATAGCCTGTTTTCGTTGTCCTATAGGCTTTCTAAATTTCTAAATCATTAACATTCCATTTTAAAATGAACAATATCATAAATTCATTTACATGAACCTATAACACGCATATATTCTTTATTCTCACATTTACTGAACTTCTAGAACATAGAAGGATACTCTATTTTATTTAATTTTTCCTGGTGCTTCTTACATGGCTGAATAAATTCAAATGTAATATAGGTTAAGATTAAAATACATCTGCAGTATAAAGGAAACACAAATTAGGGCTTAGCGTCTTTCCATTAACATCAAACAGTAAACGCATAAGTGTTTAGGGGTCATTATTTAAGAAAAATAATTCGAAAAAGGTATTGCAGCAGAAAAGCAAACTTCAAAAACCTGTTCTAAAATTATGTTATTACTATAGGTAAATGTTGTAAGGTACGGGTAAGGTTTGTTGAATAAAGGTTTGTGTTGTAGAATACAGTTAGGTCCTGCAGAATACAGGTAAGGTTTGTTGAATAAAGGTTAGTGTTGTACAGTACAGGTAAGTCCTATAGAGTACAGATAAGTTCTGTAGCATACAAGTAAGGTTTGTTGACTAAAGATAAGTGTTTTAGAGTACAGGTACAATTTGTTGACTGAAGGTAAATGTTGTAGAATACAGGTAAGGTTTGTTGACTGAAGGTCAGTGTTTTAGAAATACGAGTAAGGTTATCTTCTTGAAGAGGGGGAACCCCACTGTCCTGCCGGGACGATGGCAGCCGGGTATTCGATGGACGCGTGGGAGAAGTGGCGTCTCGTGTGCTTGGCACCTCTTTCCGTGGAGGATATTGAAGATATCTTTCATTTCGGAACTTTGATTACGGGGCTATTGCTGATCGGATTGGGCATAGCCCTGGTATATCGACAAATTGAGAGAACGAGGGCAGCTGTCCACAGCCCCACAAGGCTGCCTGGAATAACTGAAGTAGTGGGCAGATCTGTCGGGACTCAGACTGTGGTTGTAAACCGCACTTTGGATAACATCATGGGGAAGCTCGAGGCTTTGCATCGAAAAATGGATCAATTTGGGGACCACAATGGACAATAGAGTTGTTCGAGTAAACTGCTTACGACTACTCGCACCAAGCCTAAACAAATTCCATTCCTATCTGGTTTCGACTCCCTCTACCATGCACTGCTGGAAAAACAACTCCCCCGGTAGATCACGGCAGTGAAGACGCTCTCGCACTCCTCACTCCCACCTTTCCGCCTGCCTGGCAGACAGGTCTGGATCAACGCTGCATTGACGGCTGCCAGAGAAGGATGACTGCTCGCCAGTGGAGGATCCCAATGACCCAGAGACTTTACATTGTTTTACATGTTGTCAAAGTGTCTAAACTATCTTCTTCTATTGCTGAGGTGTTTTTTTTTCCCCGTTATCACACTGTGGTCCTGTCATGAGTGAGGGGTCTGAGGCGTGCGGATCCATATGCAGGCTTTTATTAAACGAAGGCATGGTCATAGCAGGCAGGCGTCAAACAGGGCAAACAGATGTATAGGAGGCGAGGCAATAACAAAATCCAGAAACAGGCGATGGTCAGGTCAGGCAGCAAACAATCAGAAAACCGAAAAACAGACAGGGTCAAAACCAGGGAACTCAGAAACAATAATCCACGAACGATCTAACAAAGAAACAGGCGAAACAATGCAACCTGCAGGTGAGTGGCTTGCTACAGTTTTTATAGTCCTGGAACAGGAAGTAGCAGCAGAGGGAGTGATCGCAGATCACCCAGGGGTAAGAGCCCCCTCTTCTGGCTTGGTGACATAGCCCCCCTCCTAGGAGCGACTCCTGGCACTCCATAAAACAAACAAAAAACACTGTGAGCTTGGGAGGGGGTTCCAGGAGGGGGTCAGCAAACGGAGTCCAAGGAGGAAGAGATGGAGGGAGGAGCCAGGGAGAAAACAGGAGGAGTACGGAGCGGGAGGCGATCCAGAGCCCAGCCATGATGGTCAGTGGTGGAGCCGACGGAGGGAGGAGCCATGGAGAGGTAACTGTCATCGACTCCATGGGGCCGACCGATGGCAGCGGAGCTGGTGGTCGAGGAGACTGAGGCGGAGGCGGAGAGCCGAAGAGCCAGGGTGACACAGAGCGCTGGAGGTCCTGGCGACACCGCGAGCCGGCAACTGATGCGGAGGCGGGGACGAGAAGGGCGGTGAAGCCAGAGGACTGAGGTGGAGCCGGGGAGGGGGAGCCTGACAGAGCCGGAGGGATGGAGGGGCGGCGAAGCTGGAGGAGTGGAATCCTGAGGCGACGGATGGTCGACGACCGACCAAGCGTAGCTGGAGAGACGATGGAGCCTGGTGGAGCTGGTGGACTGACGGAGCACGGTGGAGAGGAGGGAGCTAGAAGCCCAGGGGCCGATGGGTCTACAAGCCGAGGTGGAGTCTGGGACTCGGAGGCGGAGCGATGAAGCGAGGATCCTTCACCCACGGCGGCGATGGAGACTGGCAGACCCGTGGTGAGCTCCAGGTGGAGGGCAGAGGATGAGTGCAGGGGCTGCTGGGATCCATCGGCGGCGTGTAGCAAGGGTGGGAGGGTGGGATAACTTGAGGTTTTGCACGAGGCGCGGGCACTGGAGGCTTTGCACGGCAGGTGGCCATCTTGGGAAGCGGCTCTGGGCAGGCGGCGGCCATCTTGGGAAGCGGCTCTGGGCAGGCGGCGGCCATCTTGGGAAGTGGCTCTGGGCAGGCGGCGGCCATCTTGGGCAGCAGCTCGGGAAGCGGCCATCTTGGGCAGCGGCTCTGGGAAGAAGGCGGCCATCTTGGGCAGCGGCTCTGGGAAGAAGGCGGCCATCTTGGGCAGCGGCTCTGGGAAGAAGCGGTCATCTTGGTCAGCGGCTCTGGGAAGAAGGCGGCCATCTTGGGCAGCGGCTCTGGGAAGGCAGCCATTACTGGAGTTGATGCTGTATCCTTTTCCTCCTCAACACCCAACGTGAAAGCTGACCCCACAGTCACTAAACCGAACTCAATAAACTGTGCAAGCGACTCACGTGGACCCTCACGAACAAGTTTTGTCTTGAGTGGCTGATTTACTCCCTCATGATACAACTCAATCAATAAGCAGTCAGGTATGTCAGAGAGGTAAGCCATGTCCAGAAACTCTTGAGTATAATCCTCAATTGATCGAGTGCCTTTGCTTGAGGGCCAATAAACGTCTAGCGAGGGTCCTACCTGGACATGGATCAGGTGAAAAGCCGCTGGATCCTGGTGTGAGGTTGCATTCTGTCATGAATGAGGGGGCCTGAGGCGTGCGGATCCATATGCAGGCTTTTATTAAACGAAGGCATGGTCATAGCAGGCAGGCGTCAAACAGGGCAAACAGATGTATAGGAGGCGAGGCAATAACAAAATCCAGAAACAGGCGATGGTCAGGTCAGGCAGCAAACAATCAGAAAACCGAAAAACAGACAGGGTCAAAACCAGGGAAATCAGAAACAATAATCCACGAACGATCTAACAAAGAAACAGGCGAAACAATGCAACCTGCAGGCGGTGGCTTGCTACAGTTTTTATAGTCCTGGAACAGGAAGTAGCAGCAGAGGAGTGATCGCAGATCACCCAGGGTAAGAGCTCCTCTGCTGGCTTGGTGACAGGTCCCCTAGGAGCACAGTCTGGGTTTGTTTTTGTTTTTTTCTCGCCTCACCCTTCCTCATGTAAATGCTGTACTTCCTTATTTCTGTCATCCCATCATGTCTAACCCCATCTTGTATCTGGATGTGGATGGGATGATGGCCCAAAGCATTTCACTACATGTCGTACTACGTATGTCTGTGTATGTGACCAATGGAATTTGAATTTGATTTGATTTGATTTGATTTGACTAAAGGTAAGTCCTGTAGAATACAGGAAAGGTTTGTTGAATGAAGCTAAGTGATTTAGAAAACAGGTAAGTCCTGTGGAATAGATGTAAGGCTTGTTGAATTAAGGTAAGTAATTTAGAAAACAGGTAAGTCCTCTAGAATACAGGTAACGTATGTTGACTAAAGGTAAGAGTACAGGTACAGCTTGTTAACTAAAGGTAAGTCCTGTAGAATGCAGATTAGGTCTGTTGATTAAAGGTAAGTCAGTAGAATACATGTAAGATTTGTTGAATGAAGGTAAGTGATTTAGAAAACAGGTAAGTCCTGTAGAATACAGGTATGCTTTCTAGACTAAAGGTAAGTGTTTTAGAGTACAAGTAAGGTCTGTTGAGTTAAGATATGTCCTCTAGAATACAGGTAAAGTTTGTTGACTAAAAGTAAGTCTCTTAGAATACAGGTAAGGTTTGTTGAATAAAAGTAGGTGTTTGGCAAAAAAATCATATTTAATGTGTCCAAAAGCAGTCTAAAGAGATAAAGACAGATAAAAGACTGAAGTAAATGCATGTAAACACAAATGTAAATGTATCTTTATACACTATATTGACAAAAGTTTTGGGTCACCCACTTCCAATAAACAGGTTGAACTACTTTATTATTAATTTTATCATTAAATTTAGTATGTATTTATTATTATAATATCCATGAGTACAAATCGTAATGTTAAAGCATACAATGATGTTCTAGGGAATTGTGGATACAGATTTATGGACAGGACTCTAACATGACAATGCCTCTGTGTATAAGGCAAGTTTAAATAACAAATGATTGATTGAGTCACTGTGGAAGATCTTGACTGTTCTTCATAAAGCCTGATCCCAGCTGAACACTTCTGAGTGTGCGAGTTTAAATAACGCAGCTGTAACGTAGTAACAAACACAACACGACTGGTGTCTGATTCAGAAGCAAATCCACAAGAGCACAAGAACAATGTCAGAGCTGTAGCCCAAGACTGATGATACACAGGGCAATTGAGAATAGGTAACAGATCTTTATCTGGATCGTTTAGATCAGTCTGCGGGCTCCATGTATCATCAGTCTGCGAGCCTCATTGCTTCAGGACAGGTCCAGCTCCAGTCTACAGCCATGATCCCGGTCCATATCAGTGTCATTTTCCAGCAATAAAACCAACAACTGAAAATAAACAAATGTAAAAATATTTTGGAGTAAAGAGTGATTTTCTTTCACAATACACTTCAGTCTTCAGTGTTGTTTGCATATTTTAAGGTTTCCTCAGATTGATTGATTTCCTTGATTTGAGAAATTTACACAATAACAATGTCAGTTTCACACTTGAGTTTATTCTGATTTGAACTTTCATGGTATTCACAAGTTGGTCAAGTATCTGTAAACAAAAACGTTTGTAAAAATTACATTTATATTATTTTACTTTTTAACTCTAATCTAAAATTGAAACAATGAGGTCAATGTAATTGCAGTCTCATAGTTATGTTGGGCATATCCTACATTCACTCTTTGGTCTGCTATGGTTTAAAATCCAAATCGCATTCTCTCGTGTTCATAAAAGTGTGTAACACCCTTCCATACAGTGATCATAAAGTATGGGTAAAACTCACAAAACCTTCTCAGGGATTTGGCGTAGAAGGTAATTTCATAAATGTTCCCAAAGCAGTCAGTAGTAGTGTTAAAACAGTCAGGTGCTGTAGACGGTGACTTTGTGACTGATCTCCTGAAGCAGTTCTTTCACAGCCTTATCCACATCCACCAGTTCATTGGCCTTGTCCTCCAGCAGCTTCTGATCTACATCATAGTTCTTCTCAGGATCTGAAAAACACAGACATATTGTTCTTTTAAGCGAGAACATTTAAAAGTTAATGTTTTGTGATGGTTCTCTTCTAATGCTTTAATTAGAGATGCGTTATTGACATACTTTTTAGCAGCTGGAGTTTGTCGCTGGCCTGTAGCAGCCATGTTTTGGCTTCCTGTTGGAGTTTCTCTGCTCTTTTCTTGGCCTCTGCCACTCCTTCTGCTTTCTGTGTGATCACCTGCTCGACACTACTGTACTTGTCCTTCAGCTCTGAATCCAGATCCTGCATAAACAGTCATGTATAGTATAGGTTACAAACCCACAACACTTCTTAGCAGAGATGACGTATCATATCCAGGTGATTCATGCACCTTTTGAGCTGCTCAGCAAGTGCAAGATGGCGCCGTTGAGGTCGGCTGCCGTCACGACCGCTCGGCAAAACTTTCTGTTTTTTTGTTAAGTATGTTTGTATTTTAAATAGTCTCGCTGTTTTCTTTATATAAGATGGCTATTACTACATATGACCGAGCCACTCTTATATCTATTGGTGTACAATGCACCCACCTTTCGCCGTTTTTAAACCCGGACCCATGTTGGCGAGCGAGATCCTGTCGAAGACAAAGGGCGACCCGCACCGGCATCCACGAGGAAACGAGCGGCATCAGGAACAGGTTGAGGGCACGCTCACGCCGCGCTCCCCTACCTAGTGTCCTGTTAGCCAACGTCAGTCTCTGGAAAACAAGCTCGATGACCTCAGGGCAAGGATCAAGTTCCAGAGAGACATGGTGCGGGACTGCAACCTCCTCTGCTTCACCAAGACATGGCTGAACCCAGTGGTACGCCATACAACCGGCCGAGTTTTTCTCTGTTTACCGCATGGACAGAACAATGGAGTCGGGGAAGACAAGAGGAGGTGGAGTGTGTCTGATGGTGAACAATCGCTGGTGCGAGTTGTTTACCAACCCTCTCTCACGCTCCTGCACACCAAACCTGGAACTTCTGACCATCAATTGTCGCCCTTTCTATCTTCCACAAGAATTCAGCTCGGTCATAGTCAGTGCCGTTTATATTCCACCTCAAGCACGATCACCTAACATCACACCAGTCACAGCACCGGGACGCCGCACTCATTGTGATGGGGGATTTTAACAGTGCAAACCTCAGCGCGCACCGCCAAACTTTCACCAGCAACTCACCTGCCCCACCAGGGGCGAAAGGACACTGGATCACTGCTACACACCCTTCATAGAGAGCTACAAGGCAAAATCATGCCCACCGTTTGGTAAATCGGACCATGACGCCATCTTCCTCGTGCCTGTTTACAAACAGAGGCTGAAACAGGAAGCCCGGTACAGAGGAGGTGTCACGCTGGTCTGACCATTCGGTGGCCGCTCTGCAGGACGCTTTGGATGACGCGGAGACTGGGCCATGTTCAGGTGTAGCTCGAGGGCGTCAACGTGTTCACAGAAGCAGTGATGGGATTCATCGGGAAACTAGCGGATGACACGGTAGAGAAAACAGTCATCAGGACGTTTCCCAACCAGAAGCCGTGGGTAAACCGTGGGTAAACTATCCACGACTCTCTGAGATCCCGCTCCGCAGCCTATAACACGGGGATAGTGTTACGAGCCTCCCCACGTTGTCTAGGGGGCACGCAAGGCTGTAACAAATAAGTCTACAAAAACAAAAAAAAAAAACGTCGGACGGTCACATCAATCCCTGATCCAGAAAAGCACAAACGCAGTCTTGAATAAATATCTTTCATTTATTTAAGAACAGATGAATAACAGAGGAAGCAAATCTTCAGGAGAGGGCAAGGCCAACATAATAAACAAACTACAAACTACAAAATATAAATAACCTACTCAAACGAAAATAAATAAATAACAGAGTCTTACCTTAGATATTTAATCTCTCCCTGAAACAGTCTACAGTCCCCTCGTGTTTCAAACAGTCCATCATTGTTCCTGTGCCGAAGAAACCTCTTGCCTCTTGCCTGAATGATTACCGCGCAGTTCTGACGACGGTAGAGATGAAGTGCTTTGAGAGACTCGTCAGAGACTTCATCACCGCATCACTACCGGACACACTCGACCCACTACAATTCGCCCACCGCCAGAACCGGTCTACGGAGGATGCCATCACACACCTCCTCCACACAACCACGAGCCACCTGGATTTTAGAAAAGGGAACTATGTGAAATTGCTGTTCGTGGACTATAGTTCAGCGTTCAACACCATAGTTCCCTCCACACTCACCTCGAAGTTGGAGGTCCTGGGACTCAGCCCATCCCTGCGTCACTGGATCACCAACTTCCTGACCGACAGACCACAAGCCGTGCGGATGGGAAAACACACACCTCATCCTCCCTCACTCTCAGCACTGGAGCCCCTCAGGGTTGTGTTCTGAGCCCCTGTTGTACTCGCTGTACACACATGACTGTGTGGCCACTACAAACTCCATCACCATCATTAAATTTGCTGGCGACACTGTCGTGGTGGGCCTGATATCCAACAACGATGAGATGGTCTACCTTCAGGAGAACAATCTGCTCCTGAACGTCAGAAAAACAAAGGAGTTAATAGTGGACTTCAGCACGAAAGCAGGTGCGCTCTTACCATCCCATCATGATCAAAGGGGACCCGGTGGAGAGAGTGGACAGTTTTACGGTACCTGGGTGTTCACATCACGCAGGACCTGTCTTGGTCCTGTCACATCAACACCCTGGTGAAGAAGGCCCGGCAGCGTCTATACCATCTGAGGCGCTTAAGGGACTTCAGACTCCCATCTCAGGTGCTCAGGAACTTTTACACCTGCACCATTGAGAGTGTCCTGACGGGAAACATCACCTCCTGGTTCGGGAACAGCACCATGCAGGACAGGCGAGCCCTTCAGAGGGTGGTGCGGTCAGCTGAGCGCACCACCGCACTGACCTCCTGTGCTGCAGCACATCTACAACAAGCGGTGCTGTACCAGGGCCAGGAAGATCGTGGAAGACCTCGGCCATCCCAACAATGGACTCTTCTTTCTGTTGCGTTAAGGAAAGCGCTTTCCTTCCCTGAAGGCAAACACAGAGAGAATGAGGAGGAGCTTCTTCCACAGGCCATTCGAGTCTGAACCAGAGAACACCCAGCGCCTAATCACCGGGATTCCCATGTTCACCCCTCTTTCCCCAGATACCCACTTACAACTGGACAATTACACTGGACAATACTCCACTAGTCACTTTACATTGGACATTCACACAGCCACTTTATATTTTATACTTTATTTTATTTTTACCTTTTATACTTTGTACACTTCTTCGTATATATATATTTTTATATTTTATATTTTTCGTTTTCTATTCCGCGCTGGAAGGTTGTAAAAACATTTCACTGCATGTCGTACCATGTATGTATGTGTATGTGACAAATCAAATTTGAATTTGAATTTTGAAGTGCCTTGATGCTGTCCGCCTCTTTCTCTGTGCTGTTCGCTGGTGGAGGTGTTGAGTGCCTTTTCTTTCAGCAAAGCTACATCGCTTTCCAACTTCAGCAGCCTTGAGCGGTGTTACTCAGTTTTAGCTCCAAGTCCAACGCATTTTAAACAAAAGAGTCACAAATTGCTTCAAAGATCAAGTCCAAATTACTAATGACTAAAGAATGGCTAAAACGGTCCCCTTTGGAACCAATGGCTAGAAATGTAGACTTACGGAGACCAGCAGGTCTTGCGTTCCCTTGATGTCAGCGCTGGCCTGTTTCAGAGCCTCGGTCACTGAACTCTGGGCGCGCTCAGCCTGCTGCAAGGCCTCCTTCACCATCTCAGAGGTGTCTTTCACATCCGTCGCCTCCTTTCTGTGAAAACCAGACAATATACAAACATTTACATTCATTTCCAGTTATTATTGTCATTTGACTGCACAGACACTACATTTTACTTTACTATTCTCCTGTTTGATACTCTTAAGTGCTTTGACACAATCTGTATTATTAAAGCGCTATATAAATCTGATTAACAATGAACCGGTCAGTAGGTGGCAATGCTACCACATTCCACAGATATGGTACATTTTAGTGAAGTGCTTCTCAACAGAATCCCACTCAAAATTGCTCATTCCAAAAATAGTTTTTCCTTCACGTCAGATTTTTCTACTAAATGTTTTGCTTTAGACAATTATTTGTACGACAAAGAAGTCTTGTACTACGCCTTAATTAAAAATGCTATAAAGACATGATTTCTATTTTCCTCTGATACTTTTTGTTTCCAGTCAATTTTCACATTTTAATGATTTAGAAAACATTATTTCATGCCTATTTTTGTTTATAAATACCTGAAGGCAAATACATATCTATAAATAGATGTACTCCCGACAGCCGCAGATTCTCTCTCTCTCTCTCTTTCTGTCCTTCTTTTATTCCTTTCTTTACTCTTTCTTTCTTCAGAAAACTGACAAAATTAAACTGACCGTACATAAAGAAGCGAGAGATATATGTTGCCATGTAATATTCTCCATAAACTCTTGCACAATGACTTCCTCACAACACTCACACATGCATCAAAAACAGAATTGTGATAAACTCCAAAACAATTGCCTGATATTAACACAAAAATATCAGAATTCAGAGGAATTTAGTCATTTCTTCAGCTCTGGAATGGGATTCGTGCTGTAAAGGCTTTTTAACAAGTGGGTTTAATGAGGTTTAACAAGTCAGGGATAAGGTTACCTTTCTGATCTTCTTTGTGAGGCCAGCATCGTCACATTTATTAATTCAAGTGTTTTAAAAGAAACCTTAACACTTACACAGCTTACTGCTAAATGAGCAAATAATGTCAGATCATTTCAAACCTGCTGTTTTTTTCTATTTGTATTTCACACACACTCAAAAATGAAGGTACAAAAGCTGTCACTGGGCGTACGTTTTTAAAAAATACACTTTTGTACCTATTAGGTTGTCACACGCGTGGACTCTTTTGTTGTTGTTTTGTCTTCTCCCATGTGTTCAGTGTCACCTACTTTCTATTAATTGTCTAACTGTGTCTTGTTAATTTAGTCAATTCCTGTGTGTATTTAAGTTCCAGTTTGCTTCTGTTTAATCGTCAGTTCTCGTCTTTAATGCGTGTGGTCCTTTTTGTCCTGCCTGCTTGCAGCTATATTGCTATTTTGTTCGTTTTTAGAGGATTAAAACTGTTTTAGTTTATTTTTCTCATTGAGTGCTCCTTCTACTTAAACCACACACGTGACATAGGCTCAAATATGTACCTTTACGAACTAATATGTACCTTTTAAGCTACCAAAATGGACCCTTTAGGTACAAACATGTCCCTTTTAAAAATCTACCGCCCCAGTGACAGCTTTTGTACCTTTATTTCCAAGAGTGTATTTGCACTAAAAGGTATAATATACAGTATTATCATAATTCACTGTGTTCCTGTCATAATCCTTAGAAATAGCAGAATGTATCGCTTAAAGTGCAACATAACAAACAAATACACACATTAACCCTCTGTCCACTAAAAGACACTGCAATCATCTGCAAACGTACAGGCTTTATTCAAATATATTTACACTAAATGTATAATTGAAATTACATTTCATTATATGACCAAATTAATTTACAAAACCACAAGCTGGTTTTAGACAGCACAGACTCCTTTTGCAAACCAACTAAAAATCTATTACATCTAAACATGAATAAATATGAATTATATGTACAATTTAGTGTCTAGTGCCTCAGTCTGTTCCTCTTATTTACACAATGTCCCATTTCTCCTTTTTTCTCTCTACTCTCATTCTGAAAAACACGCTTTAGCTAAAAACCCCAATCTCTATCTGATCTCAGGCTCTGGTTTCTGCTGGTGCTGTGTGTTCAGCTCCTCCAGGATCCACACAGAGCCCCTCACCGGACTGAAGGTGACCAGGAAGCAGTTCTCCGCACTTCCTGTGTCACTCCTGCTCTCCTATACAAACAGTCGAAAAGCATTGATCTAGAGACTGATCCCAACGACACAATCCAGCCGTGACTCTGCTGTGATTCAGAAAGTGTGTGTCACTGGCCTTACACCTGTTCAGTTTAACCAGGGTGGCTCTCAATGTCCTCTAAACTGGGCCGGTCTGATGCCGATGCACTGAGACACCAGCGAATCAGCTGGCGGCACTCTGTTACACACAACACAGTCTTCAGCAACACAAAAGCACACGCTTCACCTGGATCTGGGCGTGACGTCTGTCTCTTGCCTGTAGACAGCTCTCTAGGGAAGGTCAGCCTGCTTTTGGAGGTGACCCCTGCGTGCTCCTCTGAAGGGAAACAGCCGCACAGGATGCTGTAGAGCGTCACCCGACCGACCAAACCGTAGCCGGTCCTGCGTGATAGCGGTGCTGCCGAAACCACTCAGGAGGGCGTATTCAAGAGTGCCTGAGAGACACAACAAGACCACAAACGTCCGATCAAAATCTTCCCTTTGCTGTTCACAAGCGCATCACTGCAGTGAGATCAAAGCAACCTGCAAAGTGTCGGTAGGCCGAGTCTTGCAGCAGATCTCCACAGCCGAAGTCCAGCAGCTTGATGTCGTGTGACTCAGTGGAGATCAGCAGGTTCTCCGGTTTGGCGTCCCGGTGCAGGACTCCGCGGCTCGCAGTGTTTCAGCGCCGTGATCAGCTGCAGCAGGACTTTCTTGGCCAGAGTCTCCTCCAGACATCCGTTCTCCTCGCAGAAACTCTGGAGATCTTGGCAAGGAACGGGGGCGCTCCAGGATCATGGTGTAGCGTCTGCGATGGTCGAACCACTCCAGCAGCTGCAGGACGTTTGGGCAGGCAGGAGCCGAATTGACCAGGGTCATCAACGCCACCTCCAGCGGCAGCGAGCCTGACCTTCCTGCAGAGACCAAAGATCCGTTACATCCAGAGCTGAATGCAGATTCACAACAGATTCACCTTCAACTCACCACTTTCCAGCTTCTCAGGCGTCCTGCTTTTGCAAAAGCGTACTTGATGGCAACCTGTGAACAGATCAACCGCAGGAAATCACGCCTTCACTGATATCGCCAACTCTAAAAGCTGTTTGAAGGAGGCAGGGAAGGAAACGTCTTACTGGCAGTCTGTCGGACCTGCGTATCCCAGCATGCACCGAGCCGAATCCACCTCGGCCCAGCAATGGGCCCCTTGGCATACGCTTCTGAAACGCACAAGAACATGTATAAACAGAACATTTTCTATTAATAACTGAGTCATGACATCTTTGATAATCCTGACCTCTGCGGGAGCGTTTGGCTGGTCTTGTGTTGGAGGTGGACGGCCCTTCATCCTCCCGGCCGCCGCTCTGCCGCTTCCTCTTCCTGTGAGGCTGATCTGTGGACACAGAAACAGCCAGGTCAGAAGGCAGAGCGCGATGTATCCTGGTAGCTCTTGGCTCAGGGGCTGCTCTGGGTCACGATCACCAGAGCCTCGTCTCCCATCCTCCTGAGCAGCCGTCTGAGAGATAGCAGCGCTCCTGGATCTGGAGCGGCCCGAGGCTGAAATATTACACACTTACAATACTTCATACTGTTTTATTAACAGTCAATAATCAAAACCTTATTTAGCACAGTTTATCTGTCACGTGGAACAAGACACGCATCACTTAACTTCAATATAACAGGTTGCACAAGCTGTCAAACAATGCACATACCAATAATAAATATCCTAAAATAATCCATTAAAAACATACCTCGTCTTTTCGTCCGAGTGAGCCATTGACGACTTCCTCCAAACTCCAAATAGGGAGAAAAAAAGAAAATGTATAAAATAAAATGAAATACAATAACAATACAAGACACAACTGCAGTAATAAGTTTAGTTATAGAACAAATAACAGTTTAAAACTCTTCTCCAAGAAAATCCGCTGATCTCCGTCTGAAATAAAAGTCTTCTTCTCGGGAATCCTCCGATGAGCTTCAGAAAGCAACAAGATCTGATCAGAAAATACTCAAATGTCTCCTCGTCTCACAACCAACAGATAGCGATGGGTTCGAGTGTTTATATATTCAGGCGGAACTCATAACACACGTCGCTATAGCAACTAAGACGCGCAATCACGCCGGCGCTTACGTCAGTTCCGCGATCGCTCGTACATCTCAGCACGAGTTGAATATTTATGCAATTATTCATTTCTTTTTAAATTAAATTTTTATAATAGATTTCATTTTAATTATTTAACTGTTTTAAAAACAGCTTTAAATGACAATTCAAGGAGTTTCATTTGCAAGATTTCATACAACAGTTCAATAAACGACGCTGATATTAAATGACTTACATTGTATGACTGCAACACTTTTTCATGATTTCGCTCTGCTTCGTCAAAGAAAATAGTTTTAAATGAGTTTGGTTTATGCATGAATGTGCGTTTTTAAACGAACGAGTCAATGATTCAGTTAGACACTCATTAAGAACAGACTCCTGAATGAATCAGTCTTTTGAACGAATCATTTGAACTATGATTCGCTGTTTTAGTTTCAATTGTAAAATACTATTTGAGTTATTTTAATACTTATTTTAATATATATATAGGCCATCGTAAAATATGCTACTGTATGAACTACACTGCAAAAAAACTGCTGTTCTTGTTTAGATTTGTTTCATTGTTGTCCAGCCAAAATATTCAAAAAATCTTCAATTAGAGGATTTTCAAGACTGACAGACTTTTCAAGAAAAATCTCTCACTTAATTTTGACTCACTTTTTCTTAAAAGGAAGCAATAATTATAGTATATATTTTTATTTTTCTATTTTTATTTTTGCTGTATTGCACATTTTATATTTTGTATATTGTACATAATTCTCTTTATATCTGTCTTGTCTTGTTATCGTGTTGCACTGTAGAGTTTTTGTCACTAAAACAAATTCCTCGTATGTGCAAACATACCTGGCAATAAAGTGATTCTGATTCTGATTCTGATCATTTTGATTTCTAGATATTTTTTCCGAAACGTATGTAAGAAAAGCATATTTTGCAGTTCGGCAACAAAAACAAAATTGGTCATAAAATTGAAAAACAGAAGGGAAGGACTAAAAGGAAGTCCAGCTATTCTTGTCTGGTGACCATCTGTTAAAAATGAGCATAAATTATATTATTATTTGGTAAGCTATTGTCACTTTTAATATGGGGTGTAAGCTGTTTTGTCTGTCATTACAAATGTCCCTATAGTGAAGTTTGCTGATATGATCAAACCAGTGTGCTTTAAAAAATAAATAAAATAAACTGAGCTGCATTAAAACACAATGGAGCTCAGCAAGAGTTTTCTGCTTGTAATTATGGAAATTGCTTGATTTATTGACTTGTCTCTAAGGATCCTCGCTCTTACAATACTAAACACAATGAAAATGAATTGACTTTGAAAGACACAGACCTTGTTTATGTCTGTGTTGTGGTTTGTGATGGTGACCCCCGAGACCTTTTGTACGCTGCCATCTAGTGGTCGTTTTATGTTGTTGACATTTTTGCGGTTGATATTCATTTTAGTAGAGTTGCATAATGTATTGTTGGAAATTAGCACAAATGAATATAGAGCCAATTCATTTATTTATTTATTTAAAAGTTTTTGCCATAAAACAACATATATTGACATTTGTATTTCATATTAAAATCAGTCTACAGTAAAATGTACTACAGATTCACTCAGAAACTGCATTTGTTGTAACGACTTGTGGATGTAGCTTCGAAATAATTCTATTAAGATACATTGGGTATTAACATAGCCTGTTTTCGTTGTCCTATAGGCTTTCTAAATTTCTAAATCATTAACATTCCATTTTAAAATGAACAATATCATAAATTCATTTACATGAACCTATAACACGCATATATTCTTTATTCTCACATTTACTGAACTTCTAGAACATAGAAGGATACTCTATTTTATTTAATTTTTCCTGGTGCTTCTTACATGGCTGAATAAATTCAAATGTAATATAGGTTAAGATTAAAATACATCTGCAGTATAAAGGAAACACAAATTAGGGCTTAGCGTCTTTCCATTAACATCAAACAGTAAACGCGCAAGTGTTTAGGGGTCATTATTTAAGAAAAATAATTCGAAAAAGGTATTGCAGCAGAAAAGCAAACTTCAAAAACCTGTTCTAAAATTATGTTATTACTATAGGTAAATGTTGTAAGGTACAGGGTAAGGTTTGTTGAATAAAGGTTTGTGTTGTAGAATACAGTTAGGTCCTGCAGAATACAGGTAAGGTTTGTTGAATAAAGGTTAGTGTTGTACAGTACAGGTAAGTCCTATAGAGTACAGATAAGTTCTGTAGCATACAAGTAAGGTTTGTTGACTAAAGATAAGTGTTTTAGAGTACAGGTACAATTTGTTGACTGAAGGTAAATGTTGTAGAATACAGGTAAGGTTTGTTGACTGAAGGTCAGTGTTTTAGAAGTCACGAGTAAGGTTATCTTCTTGAAGAGGGGGACCCCCACTGTCCTGCCGGGACGATGGCAGCCGGGTATTCGATGGACGCGTGGGAGAAGTGGCGTCTCGTGTGCTTGCACACCTCTTTCCGTGGAGGATATTGAAGATATCTTTCATTTCGAACTTTGATTACGGGGCTATTGCTGATCGGATTGGGCATAGCCCTGGTATATCGACAAATTGAGAGAACGAGGGCAGCTGTCCACAGCCCCACAAGGCTGCCTGGAATAACTGAAGTAGTGGGCAGATCTGTCGGGACTCAGACTGTGGTTGTAAACCGCACTTTGGATAACATCATGGGGAAGCTCGAGGCTTTGCATCGAAAAATGGATCAATTTGGGGACCACAATGGACAATAGAGTTGTTCGGGTAAACTGCTTACGACTACTCGCACCAAGCCTAAACAAATTCCATTCCTATCTGGTTTCGACTCCCTCTACCATGCACTGCTGGAAAAACAACTCCCCCGGTAGATCACGGCAGTGAAGACGCTCTCGCACTCCTCACTCCCACCTTTCCGCCTGCCTGGCAGACAGGTCTGGATCAACGCTGCATTGACGGCTGCCAGAGAAGGATGACTGCTCGCCAGTGGAGGATCCCAATGACCCAGAGACTTTACATTGTTTTACATGTTGTCAAAGTGTCTAAACTATCTTCTTCTATTGCTGAGGTGTTTTTTTTTCCCCGTTATCACACTGTGGTCCTGTCATGAGTGAGGGTCTGAGGCGTCTTGGATCCATATGCAGGCTTTTATTAAACGAAGGCATGGTCATAGCAGGCAGGCGTCAAACAGGGCAAACAGATGTATAGGAGGCGAGGCAATAACAAAATCCAGAAACAGGCGATGGTCAGGTCAGGCAGCAAACAATCAGAAAACCGAAAAACAGACAGGGTCAAAACCAGGGAACTCAGAAACAATAATCCACGAGCGATCTAACAAAGAAACAGGCGAAACAATGCAACCTGCAGGTGGTGGCTTGCTACAGTTTTTATAGTCCTGGAACAGGAAGTAGCAGCAGAGGGAGTGATCGCAGATCACCCAGGGGTAAGAGCCCCCTCTTCTGGCTTGGTGACATAGCCCCCCTCCTAGGAGCGACTCCTGGCACTCCATAAAACAAACAAAAAACACTGTGAGCTTGGGAGGGGGTTCCAGGAGGGGGTCAGCAAACGGAGTCCAAGGAGGAAGAGATGGAGGGAGGAGCCAGGGGAGAAAAACAGGAGGAGTCCGGAGCGGGAGGCGATCCAGAGCCCAGCCATGATGGTCAGTGGTGGAGCCGACGGAGGGAGGAGCCATGGAGAGGTAACTGTCATCGACTCCATGGGGCCGACCGATGGCAGCGGAGCTGGTGGTCGAGGAGACTGAGGCGGAGGCGGAGAGCCGAAGAGCCAGGGTGACACAGAGGCGCTGGAGGTCCTAGGCGACACCGCAGGCTTCGGCAACTGATGCGGAGACGGGGGAGAAGAAGAGGCGGGTGAAGCCAGAGGACTGAGGTGGAGCCGGGGAGGAGGAGCCTGACAGAGCCGGAGGATGGAGGGACGAGGAAGCTGGAGGAGTGGAATCCTGAGGCGACGGATGGTCGACGACCGACCAAGCGCGTAGCTGGAGAGACGATGGAGCCTGGTGGAGCTGGTGGACTGGCGGAGCACGGTGGAGAGGAGGGAGCTAGAAGCCCAGGGGGCCGATGGGTCTACAAGCCGAGGTGGAGTCTGGGACTCGGAGGCGGAACGATGAAGCGAGGATCCTTCACCCACGGCGGCGATGGAGACTGGCAGACCCGTGGTGAGCTCCAGGTGGAGGGCAGAGGATGAGTGCAGGGGCTGCTGGGATCCATCGGCGGCGTGTAGCAAGGGTGGGAGGGTGGGATAACTTGAGGTTTTGCACGAGCGCGGGCACTGGAGGCTTTGCACGGCAGGTGGCCATCTTGGGAAGCGGCTCTGGGCAGGCGGCGGCCATCTTGGGAAGCGGCTCTGGGCAGGCGGTGGCCATCTTGGGAAGTGGCTCTGGGCAGGCGGCGGCCATCTTGGGCAGCAGCTCGGGGAAGGCGGCCATCTTGGGCAGCGGCTCTGGGAAGAAGGCGGCCATCTTGGGCAGCGGCTCTGGGAAGAAGGCGGCCATCTTGGGCAGCGGCTCTGGGAAGAAGGCGGTCATCTTGGTCAGCGGCTCTGGGAAGAAGGCGGCCATCTTGGGCAGCGGCTCTGGGAAGGCAGCCATTACTGGAGTTGATGCTGTATCCTTTTCCTCCTCAACACCCAACGTGAAAGCTGACCCCACAGTCACTAAACCGAACTCAATAAACTGTGCAAGCGACTCACGTGGACCCTCACGAACAAGTTTTGTCTTGAGTGGCTGATTTACTCCCTCATGATACAACTCAATCAATAAGCAGTCAGGTATGTCAGAGAGGTAAGCCATGTCCAGAAACTCTTGAGTATAATCCTCAATTGATCGAGTGCCTTGCTTGAGGGCCAATAAACGTCTAGCGAGGGTCCTACCTGGACATGGATCAGGTGAAAAGCCGCTGGATCCTGGTGTGAGGTTGCATTCTGTCATGAATGAGGGCCTGAGGCGTGCGGATCCATATGCAGGCTTTTATTAAGCGAAGGCATGGTCATAGCAGGCAGCGTCAAACAGGGCAAACAGATGTATAGGAGGCGAGGCAATAACAAAATCCAGAAACAGGCGATGGTCAGGTCAGGCAGCAAACAATCAGAAAACCGAAAAACAGACAGGGTCAAAACCAGGAAATCAGAAACAATAATCCACAAACGATCTAACAAAGAAACAGGCGAAACAATGCAACCTGCAGGCGAGGTGGCTTGCTACAGTTTTATAGTCCTGGAACAGGAAGTAGCAGCAGAGGAGTGATCGCGAGATCACCCAGGGTAAGAGCTCCTCTGCTGGCTTGGTGACAGGTCCCCTAGGAGCACAGTCTGGGTTTGTTTTTTGTTTTTTCTCGCCTCACCCTTCCTCATGTAAATGCTGTACTTCCTTATTTCTGTCATCCCATCATGTCTAACCCCATCTTGTATCTGGATGTGGATGGGATGATGGCCCAAAGCATTTCACTACATGTCGTACTACGTATGTCTGTGTATGTGACCAATGGAATTTGAATTTGATTTGATTTGATTTGATTTGACTAAAGGTAAGTCCTGTAGAATACAGGAAAGGTTTGTTGAATGAAGCTAAGTGATTTAGAAAACAGGTAAGTCCTGTGGAATAGATGTAAGGCTTGTTGAATTAAGGTAAGTAATTTAGAAAACAGGTAAGTCCTCTAGAATACAGGTAACGTATGTTGACTAAAGGTAAGAGTACAGGTACAGCTTGTTAACTAAAGGTAAGTCCTGTAGAATGCAGATTAGGTCTGTTGATTAAAGGTAAGTCCAGTAGAATACATGTAAGATTTGTTGAATGAAGGTAAGTGATTTAGAAAACAGGTAAGTCCTGTAGAATACAGGTATGCTTTCTAGACTAAAGGTAAGTGTTTTAGAGTACAAGTAAGGTCTGTTGAGTTAAGATATGTCCTCTAGAATACAGGTAAAGTTTGTTGACTAAAAGTAAGTCTCGCAGAATACAGGTAAGGTTTGTTGAATAAAAGTAGGTGTTTGGCAAAAAAATCATATTTAATGTGTCCAAAAGCAGTCTAAAGAGATAAAGACAGATAAAAGACTGAAGTAAATGCATGTAAACACAAATGTAAATGTATCTTTATACACTATATTGACAAAAGTTTTGGGTCACCCACTTCCAATAAACAGGTTGAACTACTTTATTATTAATTTTATCATTAAATTTAGTATGTATTTATTATTATAATATCCATGAGTACAAATCGTAATGTTAAAGCATACAATGATGTTCTAGGAATTGTGGATACAGATTTATGGACAGGACTCTAACATGACAATGCCTCTGTGTGTATAAGGCAAGTTTAAATAACAAATGATTGATTGAGTCACTGTGGAAGATCTTGACTGTTCTTCATAAAGCCTGATCCCAGCTGAACACTTCTGAGTGTGCGAGTTTAAATAACGCAGCTGTAACGTAGTAACAAACACAACACGACTGGTGTCTGATTCAGAAGCAAATCCACAAGAGCACAAGAACAATGTCAGAGCTGTAGCCCAAGACTGATGATACACAGGGCAATTGAGAATAGGTAACAGATCTTTATCTGGATCGTTTAGATCAGTCTGCGGGCTCCATGTATCATCAGTCTGCGAGCCTCATTGCTTCAGGACAGGTCCAGCTCCAGTCTACAGCCATGATCCCGGTCCATATCAGTGTCATTTTCCAGCAATAAAACCAACAACTGAAAATAAACAAATGTAAAAATATTTTGGAGTAAAGAGTGATTTTCTTTCACAATACACTTCAGTCTTCAGTGTTGTTTGCATATTTTAAGGTTTCCTCAGATTGATTGATTTCCTTGATTTGAGAAATTTACACAATAACAATGTCAGTTTCACACTTGAGTTTATTCTGATTTGAACTTTCATGGTATTCACAAGTTGGTCCAAGTATCTGTAAACAAAAACGTTTGTAAAAATTACATTTATATTATTTTACTTTTTAACTCTAATCTAAAATTGAAACAATGAGGTCAATGTAATTGCAGTCTCATAGTTATGTTGGGCATATCCTACATTCACTCTTTGGTCTGCTATGGTTTAAAATCCAAATCGCATTCTCTCGTGTTCATAAAAGTGTGTAACACCCTTCCATACAGTGATCATAAAGTATGGGTAAAACTCACAAAACCTTCTCAGGGATTTGACGTAGAAGGTAATTTCATAAATGTTCCCAAAGCAGTCAGTAGTAGTGTTAAAACAGTCAGGTGCTGTGAGACGGTGACTTTGTGACTGATCTCCTGAAGCAGTTCTTTCACAGCCTTATCCACATCCACCAGTTCATTGGCCTTGTCCTCCAGCAGCTTCTGATCTACATCATAGTTCTTCTCAGGATCTGAAAAACACAGACATATTGTTCTTTTAAGCGAGAACATTTAAAAGTTAATGTTTTGTGATGGTTCTCTTCTAATGCTTTAATTAGAGATGCGTTATTGACATACTTTTTAGCAGCTGGAGTTTGTCGCTGGCCTGTAGCAGCCATGTTTTGGCTTCCTGTTGGAGTTTCTCTGCTCTTTTCTTGGCCTCTGCCACTCCTTCTGCTTTCTGTGTGATCACCTGCTCGACACTACTGTACTTGTCCTTCAGCTCTGAATCCAGATCCTGCATAAACAGTCATGTATAGTATAGGTTACAAACCCACAACACTTCTTAGCAGAGATGACGTATCATATCCAGGTGATTCATGCACCTTTTGAGCTGCTCAGCAAGTGCAAGATGGCGCCGTTGAGGTCGGCTGCCGTCCACGACCGCTCCGGCAAAACTTTCTGTTTTTTTTGTTAAGTATGTTTGTATTTTAAATAGTCTACGCTGTTTTCTTTATATAAGATGGCTATTACTACATATGACCGAGCCACTCTTATATCTATTGGTGTACAATGCACCCACCTTTCGCCGTTTTAAACCCGGACCCATGTTGGCCGAGCGAGATCCTGTCGAAGACAAAGGGCGCGACCACACCGCATCCACGAGGAAGCGAGCCGGCATCAGGAACAGGTTGAGGGCACGCTCACGCCGCGCTCCCTACCTAGTGTCCTGTTAGCCAACGTCAGTCTCTGCAAAACAAGCTCGATGACCTCAGGGCAAGGATCAAGTTCCAGAGAGACATGGTGCGGGACTGCAACCTCCTCTGCTTCACCAAGACATGGCTGAACCCAGTGGTACGCCATACAACCGGCCGAGTTTTTCTCTGTTTACCGCATGGACAGAACAATGGAGTCGGGGAAGACAAGAGGAGGTGGAGTGTGTCTGATGGTGAACAATCGCTGGTGCGAGTTGTTTACCAACCCTCTCTCACGCTCCTGCACACCAAACCTGGAACTTCTGACCATCAATTGTCGCCCTTTCTATCTTCCACAAGAATTCAGCTCGGTCATAGTCAGTGCCGTTTATATTCCACCTCAAGCACGATCACCTAACATCACACCAGTCACAGCACCGCCAAACTTTCACCAGCAACTCACCTGCCCCACCAGGGGCGAAAGGACACTGGATCACTGCTACACACCCTTCATAGAGAGCTACAAGGCAAAAATCATGCCCACCGTTTGGTAAATCGGACCATGACGCCATCTTCCTCGTGCCTGTTTACAAACAGAGGCTGAAACAGGAAGCCCGGTACAGAGGGAGGTGTCACGCTGGTCTGACCATTCGGTGGCCGCTCTGCAGGACGCGCTTTGGATGACGCAGACTGGGCCATGTTCAGGTGTAGCTCCGAGGACGTCAACGTGTTCACAGAAGCAGTGATGGGATTCATCGGAAACTAGCGGATGACACGGTAGAAAAACAGTCATCAGGACGTTTCCCAACCAGAAGCCGTGGGTAAACCGTGGGTAAACTATCCACGACTCTCTGAGATCCCGCTCCGCAGCCTATAACACGGGGATAGTGTTACGAGCCTCCCGTTTGTCTAGGGGCACGCAAGGCTGTAACAAATAAAGTCTACAAAACAAAAAAAAAAAGCGTCGGACGGTCACATCAATCCCTGATCCAGAAAAGCACAAACGCAGTCTTGAATAAATATCTTTCATTTATTTAAGAACAGATGAATAACAGAGGAAGCAAATCTTCAGGAGAGGGCAAGGCCAACATAATAAACAAACTACAAACTACAAAATATAAATAACCTACTCAAACGAAAATAAATAAATAACAGAGTCTTACCTTAGATATTTAATCTCTCCCTGAAACAGTCTACAGTCCCTCGTGTGTTCAAACAGTCCATCATTGTTCCTGTGCCGAAGAAACCTCTTGCCTCTTGCCTGAATGATTACCGCGCAGTTCTGACGACGGTAGAGATGAAGTGCTTTGAGAGACTCAAATCAGAGACTTCATCACCGCATCACTACCGGACACACTCGACCCACTACAATTCGCCCCACCGCCAGAACCGGTCTACGGAGGATGCCATCACACACCTCCTCCACACAACCACGAGCCACCTGGATTTTAGAAAAGGAACTATGTGAAATTGCTGTTCGTGGACTATAGTTCAGCGTTCAACACCATAGTTCCCTCCACACTCACCTCGAAGTTGGAGGTCCTGGGACTCAGCCCATCCCTGCGTCACTGGATCACCAACTTCCTGACCGACAGACCACAAGCCGTCTGGATGGGAAAACACACCTCATCCTCCCTCACTCTCAGCACTGGAGCCCCTCAGGGTTGTGTTCTGAGCCCCTGTTGTACTCGCTGTACACACATGACTGTGTGGCCACTACAAACTCCATCACCATCATTAAATTTGCTGGCGACACTGTCGTGGTGGGCCTGATATCCAACAATGATGAGATGGTCTACCTTCAGGAGAACAATCTGCTCCTGAACGTCAGAAAAACAAAGGAGTTAATAGTGGACTTCAGCACGAAGCAGGTGCGCTCTTACCATCCCATCATGATCAAAGGGGACCCCGGTGGAGAGAGTGGACAGTTTTCGGTACCTGGGTGTTCACATCATCACGCAGGACCTGTCTTGGTCCTGTCACATCAACACCCTGGTGAAGAAGGCCCGGCAGCGTCTATACCATCTGAGGCGCTTAAGGGACTTCAGACTCCCATCTCAGGTGCTCAGGAACTTTTACACCTGCACCATTGAGAGTGTCCTGGACGGAAACATCACCTCCTGGTTCGGGAACAGCACCATGCAGGACAGGCGAGCCCTTCAGAGGGTGGTGCGGTCAGCTGAGCGCACCACCACCCGCACTGACCTCCCTGTGCTGCAGCACATCTACAACAAGCGGTGCTGTACCAGGGCCAGGAAGATCGTGGAAGACCTCGGCCATCCCAACAATGGACTCTTCTTTCTGTTGCGTTAAGGAAAGCGCTTTCCTTCCTGAAGGCAAACACAGAGAGAATGAGGAGGAGCTTCTTCCCGCAGGCCATTCGGAGTCTGAACCAGAGAACACCCAGCGCCTAATCACCGGGATTCCCATGTTCACCCCTCTTTCCCCAGATACCCACTTACAACTGGACAATTACACTGGACAATACTCCACTAGTCACTTTACATTGGACATTCACACAGCCACTTTATATTATTTTTACCTTTTATACTTTGTACACTTCTTCGTATATATATATTTTTATATTTTATATTTTTCGCTTTCTATTCCGACGCTGGAAGGTTGTAAAAAACATTTCACTGCATGTCGTACCATGTATGTATGTGTATGTGACAAATCAAATTTGAATTTGAATTTTTGAAGTGCCTTGATGCTGTCCGCCTCTTTCTCTGTGCTGTTCGCGCTGGTGGAGGTGTTGAGTGCCTTTTCTTTCAGCAAAGCTACATCGCTTTCCAACTTCAGCAGCCTTCGAGCGGTGTTACTCAGTTTTAGCTCCAAGTCCAACGCATTTTAAACAAAAGAGTCACAAATTGCTTCAAAGATCAAGTCAAATTACTAATGACTAAAGAATGGCTAAAACGGTCCCCTTTGGAACCAATGGCTAGAAATGTAGACTTACGGAGACCAGCAGGTCTTGCGTTCCCTTGATGTCAGCGCTGGCCTGTTTCAGAGCCTCGGTCACTGAACTCTGGGCGCGCTCAGCCTGCTGCAAGGCCTCCTTCACCATCTCAGAGGTGTCTTTCACATCCGTCGCCTCCTTTCTGTGAAAACCAGACAATATACAAACATTTACATTCATTTCCAGTTATTATTGTCATTTGACTGCACAGACACTACATTTTACTTTACTATTCTCCTGTTTGATACTCTTAAGTGCTTTGACACAATCTGTATTGTTAAAAGCGCTATATAAATCTGATTAACAATGAACCGGTCAGTAGGTGGCAATGCTACCACATTCCACAGATATGGTACATTTTAGTGAAGTGCTTCTCAACCAGAATCCCACTCAAAATTGCTCATTCCAAAAATAGTTTTTCCTTCACGTCAGATTTTTCTACTAAATGTTTTGCTTTCGACAATTATTTGTACGACAAAGAAGTCTTGTACTACGCCTTAATTAAAAATGCTATAAAGACATGATTTCTATTTTCCTCTGATACTTTTTGTTCCAGTCAATTTTCACATTTTAATGATTTAGAAAACATTATTTCATGCCTATTTTTGTTTATAAATACCTGAAGGCAAATACATATCTATAAATAGATGTACTCCCGACAGCCGCAGATTCTCTCTCTCTCTCTTTCTGTCCTTCTTTATTCCTTTCTTTACTCTTTCTTTCTTCAGGGAAACTGACAGAATTAAACTGACCGTACATAAAGAGCGAGAGATATGTTGCCATATAATATTCTCCATAAACTCTTGCACAATGACTTCCTCACAACACTCACACATGCATCAAAAACAGAATTGTGATAAACTCCAAAACAATTGCCTGATATTAACACAAAAATATCAGAATTCAGAGGAATTTAGTCATTTCTTCAGCTCTGGAATGGGATTCGTGCTGTAAAGGCTTTTAACAAGTGGGTTTAATGAGGGTTTAACAAGTCAGGATAAGGTTACCTTTCTGATCTTCTTTGTGAGGCCAGCATCGTCACATTTATTAATTCAAGTGTTTTAAAAGAAACCTTAACACTTACACAGCTTACTGCTAAATGAGCAAATAATGTCAGATCATTTCAAACCTGCTGTTTTTTTCTATTTGTATTTCACACACACTCAAAAATGAAGGTACAAAAAAGCTGTCACTGGGCGATACGTTTTTAAAAATACACTTTTGTACCTATTAGGTTGTCACACGTGTGGACTCTTTTGTTGTTGTTTTGTCTTCTCCCATGTGTTCAGTGTCACCTACTTTCTATTAATTGTCTAACTGTGTCTTGTTAATTTAGTCAATTCCTGTGTGTATTTAAGTTCCAGTTTGCTTCTGTTTAATCGTCAGTTCTCGTCTTTAATGCGTGTGGTCCTTTTTGTCCTGCCTGCTTGCAGCTATATTGCTATTTTGTTCGTTTTTAGAGGATTAAAACTGTTTTAGTTTATTTTTCTCATTGAGTGCTCCTTCTCGCAAACCACACACGTGACATAGGCTCAAATATGTACCTTTACGAACTAATATGTACCTTTTAAGCTACCAAAATGGACCCTTTAGGTACAAACATGTCCCTTTTAAAAATCTACCGCCCAGTGACAGCTTTTGTACCTTTATTTCCAAGAGTGTATTTGCACTAAAAGGTATAATATACAGTATTATCATAATTCACTGTGTTCCTGTCATAATCCTTAGAAATAGCAGAATGTATCGCTTAAAGTGCAACATAACAAACAAATACACACATTAACCCTCTGTCCACTAAAAGACACTGCAATCATCTGCAAACGTACAGGCTTTATTCAAATATATTTACACTAAATGTATAATTGAAATTACATTTCATTATATGACCAAATTAATTTACAAAACCACAAGCTGGTTTTAGACAGCACAGACTCCTTTTGCAAACCAACTAAAAATCTATTACATCTAAACATGAATAAATATGAATTATATGTACAATTTAGTGTCTAGTGCCTCGGTCTGTTCCTCTTATTTACACAATGTCCCATTTCTCCTTTTTTTCTCTCTACTCTCATTCTGAAAAACACGCTTTAGCTAAAAAACCCCAATCTCTATCTGATCTCAGGCTCTGGTTTCTGCTGGTGCTGTGTGTTCAGCTCCTCCAGGATCCACACAGAGCCCCTCACCGGACTGAAGGTGACCAGGAAGCAGTTCTCCGCACTTCCTGTGTCACTCCTGCTCTCCCTATACAAACAGTCGAAAAGCATTGATCTAGACTGATCCCAACGACACAATCCAGCCGTGACTCTGCTGTGATTCAGAAAGTGTGTGTCACTGGCCTTACACCTGTTCAGTTTAACCAGGGGTGGCTCTCAATGTCCTCTAAACTGGGCCGGTCTGATGCCGATGCACTGAGACACCAGCGAATCAGCTGACGGCACTCTGTTACACACAACACAGTCTTCAGCAACACAAAAGCACACGCTTCACCTGGATCTGGACGTGACGTCTGTCTCTTGCCTGTAGACAGCTCTCTAGGGAAGGTCAGCCTGCTTTTGGAGGTGACCCTGCGTGCTCCTCTGAAGGGGAAACAGCCGCACAGGATGCTGTAGAGCGTCACCCCGACCGACCAAACCGTGGCCGGTCCTGCGTGATAGCGGTGCTGCGAAACCACTCAGGAGGGCGTATTCAAGAGTGCCTGAGAGACACAACAAGACCACAAGCGTCCGATCAAAATCTTCCCTTTGCTGTTCACAAACGCATCACTGCAGTGAGATCAAAGCAACCTGCAAAGTGTCGGTAGGCCGAGTCTTGCAGCAGATCTCCACAGCCGAAGTCCAGCAGCTTGATGTCGTGTGACTCAGTGGAGATCAGCAGGTTCTCGGTTTGACGTCCCGGTGCAGGACTCCGCGGCTCTCGCAGTGTTTCAGCGCCGTGATCAGCTGCAGCAGGACTTTCTTGGCCAGAGTCTCCTCCAGACATCCGTTCTCCTCGCAGAAACTCTGGAGATCTTGGCAAGGAACGGGCGCTCCAGGATCATGGTGTAGCGTCTGCGATGGTCGAACCACTCCAGCAGCTGCAGGACGTTTGGGCAGGCAGGAGCCGAATTGACCAGGGTCATCAACGCCACCTCCAGCGGCAGCAGACCCTGACCTTCCTGCAGAGACCAAAGATCCGTTACATCCAGAGCTGAATGCAGATTCACAACAGATTCACCTTCAACTCACCACTTTCAGCTTCTCAGGCGTCCTGCTTTTGCAAACGTACTTGATGGCAACCTGTGAACAGATCAACCGCAGGAAATCACGCCTTCACTGATATCGCCAACTCTAAAAGCTGTTTGAAGGAGGCAGGGAAGGAAGCGTCTTACTGGCAGTCTGTCGGACCTGCGTATCCCAGCATGCACCGAGCGAATCCACCTCGGCCCAGCAATGGGCCCTTGGCATACGCTTCTGAAACGCACAAGAACATGTATAAACAGAACATTTTCTATTAATAACTGAGTCATGACATCTTTGATAATCCTGACCTCTGCGGGAGCGTTTGGCTGGTCTTGTGTTGGAGGTGGACGGCCCTTCATCCTCCCGGCCGCCGCTCTGCCGCTTCCTCTTCCTGTGAGGCTGATCTGTGGACACAGAAACAGCCAGGTCAGAAGGCAGAGGCGCGATGTATCCTGGTAGCTCTTGGCTCAGGGGCTGCTCTGGGTCACGATCACCAGAGCCTCGTCTCCCATCCTCCTGAGCAGCCGTCTGAGAGATAGCAGCGCTCCTGGATCTGGAGCGGCCCGAGGCTGAAATATTACACACTTACAATACTTCATACTGTTTTATTAACAGTCAATAATCAAAACCTTATTTAGCACAGTTTATCTGTCACGTGGAACAAGACACGCATCACTTAACTTCAATATAACAGGTTGCACAAGCTGTCAAACAATGCACATACCAATAATAAATATCCTAAAATAATCCATTAAAAACATACCTCGTCTTTCGTCCGAGTGAGCCATTGACGACTTCCTCCAAACTCCAAATAGGGAGAAAAAAAGAAAATGTATAAAATAAAATGAAATACAATAACAATACAAGACACAACTGCAGTAATAAGTTTAGTTATAGAACAAATAACAGTTTAAAACTCTTCTCCAAGAAAATCCGCTGATCTCCGTCTGAAATAAAAGTCTTCTTCTCGGGAATCCTCCGATGAGCTTCAGAAAGCAACAAGATCTGATCAGAAAATACTCAAATGTCTCCTCGTCTCACAACCAACAGATAGCGATGGGTTCGAGTGTTTATATATTCAGGCGGAACTCATAACACACGTCGCTATAGCAACTAAGACGCGAATCACGCCGTAACTTACGTCAGTTCCGCATCGCTCGTACATCTCAGCACGAGTTGAATATTTATGCAATTATTCATTTCTTTTTAAATTAAATTTTTATAATAGATTTCATTTTAATTATTTAACTGTTTTAAAAACAGCTTTAAATGACAATTCAAGGAGTTTCATTTGCAAGATTTCATACAACAGTTCAATAAACGACGCTGATATTAAATGACTTACATTGTATGACTGCAACACTTTTTCATGATTTCGCTCTGCTTCGTCAAAGAAAATAGTTTTAAATGAGTTTGGTTTATGCATGAATGTGCGTTTTTAAACGAACGAGTCAATGATTCAGTTAGACACTCATTAAGAACAGACTCCTGAATGAATCAGTCTTTTGAACGAATCATTTGAACTATGATTCGCTGTTTTAGTTTCAATTGTAAAATACTATTTGAGTTATTTTAATACTTATTTTAATATATATATAGGCCATCGTAAAATATGCTACTGTATGAACTACACTGCAAAAAAACTGCTGTTCTTGTTTAGATTTGTTTCATTGTTGTCCAGCCAAAATATTCAAAAAATCTTCAATTAGAGGGATTTTCAAGACTGACAGACTTTTCAAGAAAAATCTCTCACTTAATTTTGACTCACTTTTTCTTAAAAGGAAGCAATAATTATAGTATATATTTTTATTTTTCTATTTTTATTTTTGCTGTGTTGCACATTTTATATTTTGTATATTGTACATAATTCTCTTTATATCTGTCTTGTCTTGTTATCGTGTTGCACTGTAGAGTTTTTGTCACTAAAACAAATTCCTCGTATGTGCAAACATACCTGGCAATAAAGTGATTCTGATTCTGATTCTGATCATTTTGATTTCTAGATATTTTTTTCCGGAAACGTATGTAAGAAAAGCATATTTTGCAGTTCGGCAACAAAAACAAAATTGGTCATAAAATTGAAAAACAGAAGGGAAGGACTAAAAGGAAGTCCAGCTATTCTTGTCTGGTGACCATCTGTTAAAAATGAGCATAAATTATATTATTATTTGGTAAGCTATTGTCACTTTTAATATGGGGTGTAAGCTGTTTTGTCTGTCATTACAAATGTCCCTATAGTGAAGTTTGCTGATATGATCAAACCAGTGTGCTTTAAAAAATAAATAAAATAAACTGAGCTGCATTAAAACACAATGGAGCTCAGCAAGAGTTTTCTGCTTGTAATTATGGAAATTGCTTGATTTATTGACTTGTCTCTAAGGATCCTCGCTCTTACAATACTAAACACAATGAAAATGAATTGACTTTGAAAGACACAGACCTTGTTTATGTCTGTGTTGTGGTTTGTGATGGTGACCCCGAGACCTTTTATGCGCTGCCATCTAGTGGTCGTTTTATGTTGTTGACATTTTTATGGTTGATATTCATTTTAGTAGAGTTGCATAATGTATTGTTGGAAATTAGCACAAATGAATATAGAGCCAATTCATTTATTTATTTATTTAAAAGTTTTGCCATAAAACAACATATATTGACATTTGTATTTCATATTAAAATCAGTCTACAGTAAAATGTACTACAGATTCACTCAGAAACTGCATTTGTTGTAACGACTTGTGGATGTAGCTTCAAATAATTCTATTAAGATACATTGGGTATTAACATAGCCTGTTTTCGTTGTCCTATAGGCTTTCTAAATTTCTAAATCATTAACATTCCATTTTAAAATGAACAATATCATAAATTCATTTACATGAACCTATAACACGCATATATTCTTTATTCTCACATTTACTGAACTTCTAGAACATAGAAGGATACTCTATTTTATTTAATTTTTCCTGGTGCTTCTTACATGGCTGAATAAATTCAAACTCGCACCAAGCCTAAACAAATTCCATTCCTATCTGGTTTCGACTCCTCTACCATGCACTGCTGGAAAAACAACTCCCCCGGTAGATCACGGCAGTGAAGACGCTCTCGCACTCCTCACCCCCACCTTTCCGCCTGCCTGGCAGACAGGTCTGGATCAACGCTGCATTGACGGCTGCCAGAGAAGGATGACTGCTCGCCAGTGGAGGATCCCAATGACCCAGAGACTTTACATTTGTTTTACATGTTGTCAAAGTGTCTAAACTATCTTCTTCTATTGCGAAAAACAGACAGGGTCAAAACCAGGAACTCAGAAACAATAATCCACGAACGATCTAACAAAGAAACAGGCGAAACAATGCAACCTGCAGGTGAGTGGCTTGCTACAGTTTTTATAGTCCTGGAACAGGAAGTAGCAGCAGAGGAGCGATCGCAGATCACCCAGGGTAAGAGCCCCTCTTCTGGCTTGGTGACATAGCCCCCTCCTAGGAGCGACTCCTGGCACTCCATAAAACAAACAAAAACACTGTGAGCTTGGGAGGGGTTCCGGGAGGGGTCAGCAAACGGAGTCCAAGGAGGAAGAGATGGAGGGAGGAGCCAGGGAGAAAACAGGAGGAGTCCGGAGCGGGAGGCGATCCAGAGCCCAGCCATGATGGTCAGTGGTGGAGCCGACGGAGGAGGAGCCATGGAGAGGTAACTGTCATCGACTCCATGGGGCCGACCGATGGCAGCGGAGCTGGTGGTCGAGGAGACTGAGGCGGAGGCGGAGAGCCGAAGAGCCAGGGTGACACAGAGGCGCTGGAGGTCCTAGGCGACACCGCAGGCTTCGGCAACTGATGCGAGACGGGGGGCGAAGGACGCGGTGAAGCCAGAGGACTGAGGTGGAGCCGGGGAGGGAGAAGCCTGACAGAGCCGGAGGGATGGAGGGACGAGGCGGCTGGAGGAGTGGAATCCTGAGGCGACGGATGGTCGACGACCGACCAAGGCGTAGCTGGAGAGACGATGGAGCCTGGTGGAGCTGGTGGACTGACGGAGCACGGTGGAGAGGAGGAGCTAGAAGCCCAGGGGAGCCGATGGGTCTACAAGCCGAGGTGGAGTCTGGGACTCGGAGGCGGAACGATGAAGCGAGGATCCTTCACCCACGGCGGCGATGGAGACTGGCAGACCCGTGGTGAGCTCCAGGTGGAGGGCAGAGGATGAGTGCAGGGGCTGCTGGGATCCATCGGCGACGTGTAGCAAGGGTGTGGAGGGTGGGATAACTTGAGGTTTTGCCCGAGGCGCGTGGCACTGGAGGCTTTGCACGGCAGGTGGCCATCTTGGGAAGCGGCTCTGGGCAGGCGGCGCCATCTTGGGAAGCGGCTCTGGGCAGGCGGCGGCCATCTTGGGAAGTGGCTCTGGGCAGGCGGCGGCCATCTTGGGCAGCAGCTCGGGCAAGGCGGCCATCTTGGGCAGCGGCTCGGGAAGGCGGCCATCTTGGGCAGCGGCTCTGGGAAGAAGGCGGCCATCTTGGGCAGCGGCTCTGGGAAGAAGGCGGCCATCTTGGGCAGCGGCTCTGGGAAGGCAGCCATTACTGGAGTTGATGCTGTATCCTTTTCCTCCTCAACACCCAACGTGAAAGCTGACCCCACAGTCACTAAACCGAACTCAATAAACTGTGTGTGACGGTCTTGCCTGGGCGGCCTCTGCAATGCTTTGTGAACTCTGCACAATGGAGACAGTGTGTATAAATAGGGTTTCGCACATTCGTTGAGAATAAACCATTCCACAGCAATGCTTCGTTAACTCTGCTCTGTTTATTCGAAAACAGCTCTTTCAATTCTGTTTCTTGAATTCTTTTTAACTTTGTGATCGTATAGTGTTTGTTTTAGATGTTAACAATTTTTTTATACGTGACACATTTTCAATTACTTATAAAGCACATGAGTAGAGATCCTAAATATAATACAGAGCATTACAATTAAACCGTATTATAAGTGAAACATCCCCACCTAGCGGAGAATTTGAGCAACACATTTTGAATCAAATAATTTAACAACTTTTAACAACATATTCAACAACATACCTGCACAATGGAGACAGTGTGTGTAAATAGGGTTTCGCACATTCGTTGAGAATAAACCATTCTACATAAAACACAACACACAAACAGATTACAATCGGCCTCGTAATATAATGTCATTATAACTCGACATTAAGCAACGCACTCGACGCCAAACATAACTTAACAGAGTCTCAACATGTTCATTGAGAGATAACGTCACTATAAAGCAAATATTTGTGTGATTTGAACACTTATTAATGGTAATTCTCAGACCGCGACACACGTGCAACTTACCCACAGCAATGCTTCGTTAACTCTGCTGTGGGCGGTCCCTACTCCACACGCTAAATTACATCCTGCACCGGGTAGATGGCGCTGTCCCCATTTATGCAGTAATTTTACATTTGCACTCCGTTACATGCACCCCCCTAAAATTATGCTAAACTGGGGAAGCGCCTATACAGTTAGAGAGCTTAACACCACAAGAACCAGAGAAAGGTAACAAAAGCAAGACAAGAAAATAGTTGTGAGAATGTCCTTGAAACACTTCAGTGTGAATGTCAATTACAAAATTCCTCCATAGGAAGTGTGCAAGTATGGACTGGTACCAAAATCCATGCAAAACACAGACTGAAGAGATGCCCTAAACACCTCTCTTTATATACACTATTCAAGGATTGAGAAGTCAACTTCTTAAGAAAGATCTCAGCTCAAAAATTACAATTCAACTTGTAACCATGAAAATTACCCATGAAAAAGGTTTTTCACCACATCAAAAAGAGAAATTACTGAAGGTGATGAATCATGCACAAACTGATTATTCATCTCATAGATCAATCTTTGTGGAGGTTTAATGGTCCTACCAGCCCTAGTTCTAATTGCGTCTGTGGGAATGAGTTCTGGTTGAGTACAAATTACAGGGTCAACTGTATCCAGAACAGGGTTATTGTCTACTTGTGAAGGTGGAAAAACTGGCATAGTCGAAGAGTGCTGTGAGGAACTCTGGCCTAACTCTTCATCAGGGACTAGTTTGTCATTCAACACATGTTGAAGGTCACTTCCTGTTCAGTGGATACTGAGCTGTTACAGGTATCAGAGTCTGCTTTCGAATTGGAATTCTGAACATCCAAAGAACACTGAACTCCGGACAAGGCACTTGAGTTACTGTCATTTTCGGGCAGTTGGGCTGATCAGACTGCATAACCCAGTGAGCCGTTCTTGTATCATTGTCAGGATGATCAGGCAAGTCTGAGGTCAAATCAGTTGAATGAGATGGTAAATCAACTTCATCGTTGTACAGAAAGTTAACAGGTAGTAAAAGGTTCCTGTGCACAATCTTTTCTCTGTCCGTTTCTGTGTCTTTTATCCGATAGACATTTATTGGTGATCTCACAGACATCACTTCGTAGAGGTTTGACTCCCACTTATCTGCGATTTTTCTTTTTCCACGCTCTCCACGATTCGCCAAAAGGACTCTGTCACCGACAGTCAAAGGTGATCCTTTTACTTTCCGATTGTAGATTCTTGCATGACGAGCTTGCTCAGTAGAACTGTGCTTCTGTGCAATTTTTGCAGCTTCGCCGAGGTCACATTTAAGCTTGGATACGAAATCTGAATACTTCACAACAGTATCATCTCTGAGAACATGCTGGAACATCACATCGATGGGAAGACGTGGGACTCTCCCGAACATTAAATAGAAAGGCGCAAAGCCTGTGGTCTCGTGAACGGTGCAGTTATAACAGAAAGTCAGCATCTGCAAAGACTGTGGCCACTTGGCTTTGGACTGAAGAGGTAAGGATCTTATCATGTTCCCTAAGGTTCTGTTGAAGCGTTCCGTGATTCCGTTCCCCATTGGGTGGTAGGGGGTGGTGTGTGATTTCTTAACACCTGCCATATCCAGCAACTCCTTCATCAATTTGCTCTCAAAGCTCGGGCCTTGATCCGAATGCACACGCATCGGGAATCCGTAAACACAGAAGAGACCGTTCCATAATCGATGAGCAACCTGCTTTGCGGACTGGTTCTTACAGGGAAAAGCGTAGGCCATTTTGGTGAAATGGTCTGTTGCTACAAGAACATCCACGCTCCTGTTATCACCCTGCTCCGCTGTCCAGAAATCGATGCAGATGAGTTCCATCGGCTCAGAGGTGTGAATGTTCTCAAGAGGTGCACGATCTCTTGGTTCAGGGGTCTTGCCTACGAGACACCGCATACAGTTTTTCACATAATTTGCTATGTCGCGTTGCATGCCTGTCCAGAAAAACCTTTGTCTGGCCAACGAGAGTGTCCTGGAGCGACCTTGATGACCAGCCGCATCATGCAGACCATGAAGCACTTGTTGTTTCAGAGTATCTGGAACGATGAATTGATACAGCTTTTTGTTCATATGATTGTCTCTTTTAACTCTGAAAAGCATGCCATCTCTGATGTTAAGTTTATTCCAATGCCTAAGAAGCCTTATGACAGGACGAGGCTCATTAGCACGTTCATGTTTGTCAGGGCGTCTGTGTCGTTGAACATAAAAGAGAGCTCTGCTCACAGTGTCATCCTGTTCTTGTGCAGCTGACAGAGTGCTTGCAGTGAGTGCCGTAGTCTGGTCCATATTGAAGAAGTGTGGAATGGATTCCACGCCCATCATCTGTCCTACACCGCCAGAACAATGTGCGTCCAATACTGCAGCTACATCCTGCGAACTCAAAGCACCTGGGGACGTTAGACATTGGCCACTAACTCCAGCTGTATCAGAGGGATCATCAGCAGAACTTAATGCTTGACAGTTTGTGGTAAGACGGAAAGAATCTTGGACGACTTGATCTACAACTCCATTAACCTGATTGAGCAAAGAGTGGTAAGGTTCTGTGACAAGTCGATGACTTACACTTGACTGGACGAAAGGCTCCTGCTCAGGCGCGTCAGCGACAATGTTCTTAGAGCCAGGTACGTATTTAAGGTCAAAGCTGAAAGAGGCTAATTTAGCAACCCAGCGTTGCTCACATGCATCAAGGCGTGGCTTGGTGAGTATGTAAGTGAGGGGATTATTGTCCGTCCAAGCTGTAAAATGACGGCCCTTCAACCAATAATGGAACTTGTCGCATATCGCCCACTTGAGCGCAAGGAATTCCAGCCTGTGAGCCGGGTAATTCATCTGGGAACGAGACAACGTCTTGCTAGCAAATGCCACGGGCCTAGCTATAGTGCCACCCTCAGGAATCTGAGAAACAACAGCTCCCAAGCCGTCAAACGAGGCATCTATAGATAATATGAATTCACGGTTAAAGTCAGGGTGTGCTAGCGTTACGCTTGTGAGAAGATCCTCTTTCAAGGTGTCAAATGAATCCTGGCATTTGTCAGTCCAGTCTGTAGGTGCAAGCTTGGTGCACATAGCTTTTGAGCTAAGCTTCCTTCTCCTTCCTCTAGAGCCTCTCGTGTCAGTCTTTGAGATGAGATCGAATAAAGGCTTGGCTTTGGCAGAACATCGCTCTATAAAATGTTGGTAGTATAATACCATGCCTAAGAAAGATCTAATCTTCTTGTGGCACGGAGTAGCTCCATCAGAATCCATCAAGTCAACTGCTTTAACATCTGTGATGGCCTTTATTTTCCCAGGGTCTGTTTTGACGCCATCTTCACAAATGACATGGCCAAGAAACTTAACAGATTTTCTCAAGAAATGGCACTTTTAGGAGATAGCTTGAGATTGTGGGCTTTGAGTCTTGAAAACACCATCTCCAGCCTTTCAAGAGCAACCTGCTCGTTGGGGGGCAAAGACCATGAGATCATCGAGATAACAAAGTAAGCTTGTGAAGTTCTTATCACCAAAGATTGACATCATCATGCGCATGAATGTAGCTGGACTGTTGCAAAGGCCTTGGGGCATCCTGTTATATTCATGCAGCCCAAATGGTGAAGAGAAAGCAGTATATTTCCTATCGTCCTCATGCAAAGGAACATTATAGAAGCCTGAGGTAAGGTCCATAGCCGAGAAGTAAGCGTTTCCTCCAAGAGCAGCTAAAGCGTCTGACTGGTGTGGCAGAGGATGGGCATCTTTACAGTCCTGGCGTTCAGCCATCGAAAGTCAGTACAAATCCTCAAATCACCGTTCTTTTTCCACACCAGGACGAGGGGAGGCGTACTCACTGTTTGATTTTCTGATTATTCCTTTCTCTTCCATTTCATCCAGCGCTACTCTCAGCTTTTCATAATGTCCAGGCGGTACACGACGGTAGGGAGGCGAAAGGGTCTGTCGCCGATTAGGCGGATCCGATGTACAAAATCTTTGGCTTCGCCACAGTCCATTTTGTTCCTCGAAAATATGGACTCATATTTCTTCACAAGATGGAGTAATTTCATCTTCCATGTTGAAGGCACTTCACAAGCTGTTAGATCCAAGTCGTTCAATCCCAAATCATTCAAGGTCTGTACCATCTCATCTTCAGATTCCTGGGAGCCATCATCATGTTGAAAGTGTTGAACTTGAGACTTAATATAGTCACTCTCTGGGAGATCTTCAACAGCGATGCAAGGAGAAACATCCGCAATCTTTGCATTTCTTCTCAATGTCAACACACTGTTTGTGGGATTTATAACTTTCACAGGTATCCAGCCGTCACCCCATAAAGGTGTAATGACTCGACCCACCATGATCTGCTTAGGGGCCACATTTGGATTGGGTAGGCTCCACCAATACTGTACTACCCACAGACATCACAGAGTTGACGGGAAGCTTGCCCCATACAAGGTGTTCAGTTTGGGGTTGAAGCGTGACACAGTGCTTGAGTTTAACAGTACCAACTTTCTCAGGTGCGTGATCACCTCTCCATCGCTGTGTATTGGACAGCAAGGAAATGAACTCTAAACACTCCTTTTGTCCATCACCGCTTGGTAGTGAAATCAATTTCCAGTAGTCATCCGTATTTTTCAGAATAGTCAGCAGGCTCTTGATGGCGTTGCTGCCCAAGATCATCTCATCAGTCTGGCCTGGAACAATCAGCACAGGTACTATCATTTTACATCCGTAGACACAGATGGACAAATCATACATTGCCGTTGGCGTGACACGATGACCACCACATCCAATAATCACAACATCATCGGCAAAACTCTTTGACAATGTAGAAGCACTTGCTAGCAGCTTAGCTTCAGCTGCCTCACTGAGAGTGCACGCCATTGAGCCACTGTCGAGTAATGCAGTGAAAGACGGACCATTTTCCACAGATACAGCAGTGTAGAATAACGAATCGGCTCTAGGAACTCGTTGTATCCCTTGAAATACAGCTGTTTTCTCAGGTGAGACACTGGATTTGTTCTTCTCAAAAATAGACTCATAATCTTGTGTGGCAAACATTGGAGGATTATCAGTTTGGTCTGCACTAACCTCCTTTACGCACAGACCTGTCAGTTTTCCTGATGAGGCTGAGGTGACCGTCTCCACCTAGGGCAGGACCGTCTGGAATGACCTGGTGACTGACACTGAAAGCATAGCCGATGCTCACGACAATGAGTTAAGGCAGAGTGGGAAGCGTCGTCGCAGATAGAACATGGCAAGGCATCAAAACCTTCAATCCTAGGAAGTCTGCTGTAAGGCTGCTGTTTAGGACGGGACTGAGTTCTGTTAGTATTGGTTAGCAGGACCTTTTCAAGCATGTCGATGACCTTTTCAAGAGCAGATAAATCTGGACTTTTCTGTTGTTCGCACATTGAAGGAGCAGGCGCTGGAACTGAATTAACATCAATCTTGTTAACTGAAACTCTTTCACTGTGGCTGCGATGCACTGTACTGGTGGCTTTGAACGATAAGTCAGATTGATAGTCATTAAGGACGGCCTGAACTTCATGGGCTGACCACTTGTCAATCGGCTTGGATCTGAAGGTCAAGGCTAAGTCTTTACTTGGGCAGTGTCTGATAAACATGTGAACTATTTCCACATGGGGCTTGTCAAGTGTTTTACCTTGCTCTCGCAGGCATTCAGAGGCAACATCCGCTGCTTTGTTGAGTCTCAACCAGTAGTCGTATGGGTTTTCATCCTCTTCAGGTAAGGTAGTATAAAAGTCGGCAAGAGGAACTGGAGAGTAATGATTAGAGCTGAAATGTTTGCGAAGCAGGCTGTAAACGGAATTTGGGCAGACAGCAATTGCAGAATCACAATTTCTGATCCAGAACTTGACTACATCTTTTGCTTTACCACGAAGGTGTACTAGGATTTCTTCCACATGTTCATCAGCACTCATACTGCTCTTTTTAACAAATGTCTTCATGAGATCCTCCCATTCCTCAATTACAATCGTGTCAGAGCTATCCCCTCTGAAGGAAGGCGGCTCCTTGACTTTCCTGTGCTGAATCACTTGGTTTTGAGACACATTTAACATGCTTGAAGGTTGAGTAGTCCTATCATCAGTGTGCTGTTTACTTGGTGTGTCAGTGTCTAAGCTATAAGGACTGAGATGAGACATAATGTTGTCTGCTAATTGTTGGCCAATCTGATGAACAATTGAAGTCATCTGCCCTAACATGTCATGCACGCTATCACTGTTAGGTGTTGAAGCGCAGGCTGCTCTGTGATTGACATCTGACTGTGTGTCATCATACTCTCTGCCAGGCCTACAACTATCGTTAGCACTGGGACTGTTCATTGAAAAGGGAATTGGAAACCCTAAAACCCCTCTACCTCTGCCTACTGGACCAGGAGTACATTGGTCAGGTAAAAACCGTTTACTATTACTCATCATAGGCAGCAAAGTTTTCAAAAAAAAAAAAAAAAAGTACATACACATGCAAAAATTAATTCAATATAGATGAGCAGAGCAAGAAGCCGAAAAGGATAAAGCGAGTGAGTCCCTTGATTTCAAAGGCTGTGGACTGATGATGAACTGTTCCAACGATGATGAATGCTTAAAGTCCGTAAGAGTCAACACGGTGATCACGCTCAGCTTGCTTGAAGACACGACCCACGGCAACACAGCGGCATCACAACTTCACGGCACCAATGTGACGGTCTTGCCTGGGCGGCCTCTGCAATGCTTTGTGAACTCTGCACAATGGAGACAGTGTGTATAAATAGGGTTTCGCACATTCGTTGAGAATAAACCATTCCACAGCAATGCTTCGTTAACTCTGCTCTGTTTATTCGAAAACAGCTCTTTCAATTCTGTTTCTTGAATTCTTTTTAACTTTGTGATCGTATAGTGTTTGTTTTAGATGTTAACAATTTTTTTTATACGTGACACATTTTCAATTACTTATAAAGCACATGAGTAGAGATCCTAAATATAATACAGAGCAATACAATTAAACCGTATTATAAGTGAAACATCCCCACCTAGCGGAGAATTTGAGCAACACATTTTGAATCAAATAATTTAACAACTTTTAACAACATATTCAACAACATACCTGCACAATGGAGACAGTGTGTGTAAATAGGGTTTCGCACATTCGTTGAGAATAAACCATTCTACATAAAACACAACACACAAACAGATTACAATCGGCCTCGTAATATAATGTCATTATAACTCGACATTAAACAACGCACTCGACGCCAAACATAACTTAACAGAGTCTCAACATGTTCATTGAGAGATAACGTCACTATAAAGCAAATATTTGTGTGATTTGAACACTTATTAATGGTAATTCTCAGACCGCGACACACGTGCAACTTACCCACAGCAATGCTTCGTTAACTCTGCTGTGGGCGGTCCCTACTCCACACGCTAAATTACATCCTGCACCGGGTAGATGGCGCTGTCCCCATTTATGCAGTAATTTTACATTTGCACTCCGTTACATGTGCAAGCGACTCACGTGGACCCTCACGAACAAGTTTTGTCTTGAGTGGCTGATTTACTCCCCTCATGATACAACTCAATCAATAAGCAGTCAGGTATGTCAGAGAGGTAAGCCATGTCCAGAAACTCTTGAGTATAATCCTCAATTGATCGAGTGCCTTGCTTGAGGGCCAATAAACGTCTAGCGAGGGTCCTACCTGGACATGGATCAGGTGAAAAGCCGCTGGATCCTGGTGTGAGGTTGCATTCTGTCATGAATGAGGGGCCTGAGGCGTGCGGATCCATATGCAGGCTTTTATTAAACGAAGGCATGGTCATAGCAGGCAGGCGTCAAACAGGGCAAACAGATGTATAGGAGGCGAGGCAATAACAAAATCCAGAAACAGGCGATGGTCAGGTCAGGCAGCAAACAATCAGAAAACCGAAAAACAGACAGGGTCAAAACCAGGGAAATCAGAAACAATAATCCACGAACGATCTAACAAAGAAACAGGCGAAACAATGCAACCTGCAGGCGAGTGGCTTGCTACAGTTTTTATAGTCCTGGAACAGGAAGTAGCAGCAGAGGGAGTGATCGCAGATCACCCAGGGGTAAGAGCTCCCTCTGCTGGCTTGGTGACAGGTCCCCTAGGAGCACAGTCTGGGTTTGTTTTTTGTTTTTTCTCGCCTCACCCTTCCTCATGTAAATGCTGTACTTCCTTATTTCTGTCATCCCATCATGTCTAACCCCATCTTGTATCTGGATGTGGATGGGATGATGGCTCAAAGCATTTCACTACATGTCATTACTCGTATGTCTGTGTATGTGACCAATGGAATTTGAATTTGATTTGATTTGATTTGATTTGACTAAAGGTAAGTCCTGTAGAATACAGGAAAGGTTTGTTGAATGAAGCTAAGTGATTTAGAAAACAGGTAAGTCCTGTGGAATAGATGTAAGGCTTGTTGAATTAAGGTAAGTAATTTAGAAAACAGGTAAGTCCTCTAGAATACAGGTAACGTATGTTGACTAAAGGTAAGAGTACAGGTACAGCTTGTTAACTAAAGGTAAGTCCTGTAGAATGCAGATTAGGTCTGTTGATTAAAGGTAAGTCCAGTAGAATACATGTAAGATTTGTTGAATGAAGGTAAGTGATTTAGAAAACAGGTAAGTCCTGTAGAATACAGGTATGCTTTCTTGACTAAAGGTAAGTGTTTTAGAGTACAAGTAAGGTCTGTTGAGTTAAGATATGTCCTCTAGAATACAGGTAAAGTTTGTTGACTAAAAGTAAGTCTCATAGAATACAGGTAAGGTTTGTTGAATAAAAGTAGGTGTTTGGCAAAAAAATCATATTTAATGTGTCCAAAAGCAGTCTAAAGAGATAAAGACAGATAAAAGACTGAAGTAAATGCATGTAAACACAAATGTAAATGTATCTTTATACACTATATTGACAAAAGTTTTGGGTCACCCACTTCCAATAAACAGGTTGAACTACTTTATTATTAATTTTATCATTAAATTTAGTATGTATTTATTATTATAATATCCATGAGTACAAATCGTAATGTTAAAGCATACAATGATGTTCTAGGGAATTGTGGATACAGATTTATGGACAGGACTCTAACATGACAATGCCTCTGTGTATAAGGCAAGTTTAAATAACAAATGATTGATTGAGTCACTGTGGAAGATCTTGACTGTTCTTCATAAAGCCTGATCCCAGCTGAACACTTCTGAGTGTGCGAGTTTAAATAACGCAGCTGTAACGTAGTAACAAACACAACACGACTGGTGTCTGATTCAGAAGCAAATCCACAAGAGCACAAGAACAATGTCAGAGCTGTAGCCCAAGACTGATGATACACAGGGCAATTGAGAATAGGTAACAGATCTTTATCTGGATCGTTTAGATCAGTCTGCGGGCTCCATGTATCATCAGTCTGCGAGCCTCATTGCTTCAGGACAGGTCCAGCTCCAGTCTACAGCCATGATCCCGGTCCATATCAGTGTCATTTTCCAGCAATAAAACCAACAACTGAAAATAAACAAATGTAAAAATATTTTGGAGTAAAGAGTGATTTTTTTTCACAATACACTTCAGTCTTCAGTGTTGTTTGCATATTTTAAGGTTTCCTCAGATTGATTGATTTCCTTGATTTGAGAAATTTACACAATAACAATGTCAGTTTCACACTTGAGTTTATTCTGATTTGAACTTTCATGGTATTCACAAGTTGGTCCAAGTATCTGTAAACAAAAACGTTTGTAAAAATTACATTTATATTATTTTACTTTTTTAACTCTAATCTAAAATTGAAACAATGAGGTCAATGTAATTGCAGTCTCATAGTTATGTTGGGCATATCCTACATTCACTCTTTGGTCTGCTATGGTTTAAAATCCAAATCGCATTCTCTCGTGTTCATAAAAGTGTGTAACACCCTTCCATACAGTGATCATAAAGTATGGGTAAAACTCACAAAACCTTCTCAGGGATTTGACGTAGAAGGTAATTTCATAAATGTTCCCAAAGCAGTCAGTAGTAGTGTTAAAACAGTCAGGTGCTGTAGACGGTGACTTTGTGACTGATCTCCTGAAGCAGTTCTTTCACAGCCTTATCCACATCCACCAGTTCATTGGCCTTGTCCTCCAGCAGCTTCTGATCTACATCATAGTTCTTCTCAGGATCTGAAAAACACAGACATATTGTTCTTTTAAGCGAGAACATTTAAAAAGTTAATGTTTTGTGATGGTTCTCTTCTAATGCTTTAATTAGAGATGCGTTATTGACATACTTTTTAGCAGCTGGAGTTTGTCGCTGGCCTGTAGCAGCCATGTTTTGGCTTCCTGTTGGAGTTTCTCTGCTCTTTCTTGGCCTCTGCCACTCCTTCTGCTTTCTGTGTGATCACCTGCTCGACACTACTGTACTTGTCCTTCAGCTCTGAATCCAGATCCTGCATAAACAGTCATGTATAGTATAGGTTACAAACCCACAACACTTCTTAGCAGAGATGACGTATCATATCCAGGTGATTCATGCACCTTTTGAGCTGCTCAGCAAGTGCAAGATGGCGCCGTTGAGGTCGGCTGCCGTCACGACCGCTCCGCAAAACTTTCTGTTTTTTTGTTAAGTATGTTTGTATTTTAAATAGTCTACGCTGTTTTCTTTATATAAGATGGCTATTACTACATATGACCGAGCCACTCTTATATCTATTGGTGTACAATGCACCCACCTTTCGCCGTTTTTAAACCCGGACCCATGTTGGCCGAGCGAGATCCTGTCGAAGACAAAAGGACGCGACCCGCACCGGCATCCACGAGGAAACGAGCCGCATCAGGAACAGGTTGAGGCACGCTCACGCCGCGCTCCCTACCTAGTGTCCTGTTAGCCAACGTCCAGTCTCTGGAAAACAAGCTCGATGACCTCAGGCAAGGATCAAGTTCCAGAGAGACATGGTGCGGGACTGCAACCTCCTCTGCTTCACCAAGACATGGCTGAACCCAGTGGTACGCCATACAACCGGCCGAGTTTTTCTCTGTTTACCGCATGGACAGAACAATGGAGTCGGGGAAGACAAGAGGAGGTGGAGTGTGTCTGATGGTGAACAATCGCTGGTGCGAGTTGTTTACCAACCCTCTCTCACGCTCCTGCACACCAAACCTGGAACTTCTGACCATCAATTGTCGCCCTTTCTATCTTCCACAAGAATTCAGCTCGGTCATAGTCAGTGCCGTTTATATTCCACCTCAAGCACGATCACCTAACATCACACCAGTCACAGCACCGGGACGCCGCACTCATTGTGATGGGGGATTTTAACAGTGCAAACCTCAAGCGCGCACCGCCAAACTTTCACCAGCAACTCACCTGCCCCACCAGGGGCGAAAGGACACTGGATCACTGCTACACACCCTTCATAGAGAGCTACAAGGCAAAATCATGCCCACCGTTTGGTAAATCGGACCATGACGCCATCTTCCTCGTGCCTGTTTACAAACAGAGGCTGAAACAGGAAGCCCCGGTACAGAGGGAGGTGTCACGCTGGTCTGACCATTCGGTGGCCGCTCTGCAGGACGCTTTGGATGACGCAGACTGGGCCATGTTCAGGTGTAGCTCCGAGGACGTCAACGTGTTCACAGAAGCAGTGATGGGATTCATCGGGAAACTAGCGGATGACACGGTAGAGAAAACAGTCATCAGGACGTTTCCCAACCAGAAGCCGTGGGTAAACCGTGGGTAAACTATCCACGACTCTCTGAGATCCCGCTCCGCAGCCTATAACACGGGGATAGTGTTACGAGCCTCCCCGTTTGTCTAGGGGGCACGCAAGGCTGTAACAAATAAAGTCTACAAAAACAAAAAAAAAACGTCGGACGGTCACATCAATCCCCTGATCCAGAAAAGCACAAACGCAGTCTTGAATAAATATCTTTCATTTATTTAAGAACAGATGAATAACAGAGGAAGCAAATCTTCAGGAGAGGGCAAGGCCAACATAATAAACAAACTACAAACTACAAACTACAAAATATAAATAACCTACTCAAACGAAAATAAATAAATAACAGAGTCTTACCTTAGATATTTAATCTCTCCCTGAAACAGTCTACAGTCCCCTCGTGTTTCAAACAGTCCATCATTGTTCCTGTGCCGAAGAAACCTCTTGCCTCTTGCCTGAATGATTACCGCGCAGTTCTGACGACGGTAGAGATGAAGTGCTTTGAGAGACTCGTCAGAGACTTCATCACCGCATCACTACCGGACACACTCGACCCACTACAATTCGCCCACCGCCAGAACCGGTCTCACGGAGGATGCCATCACACACCTCCTCCACACAACCACGAGCCACCTGGATTTTAGAAAAGGGAACTATGTGAAATTGCTGTTCGTGGACTATAGTTCAGCGTTCAACACCATAGTTCCTCCACACTCACCTCGAAGTTGGAGGTCCTGGGACTCAGCCCATCCCTGCGTCACTGGATCACCAACTTCCTGACCGACAGACCACAAGCCGTGACGGATGGGAAAACACACCTCATCCTCCCTCACTCTCAGCACTGGAGCCCCTCAGGGTTGTGTTCTGAGCCCCTGTTGTACTCGCTGTACACACATGACTGTGTGGCCACTACAAACTCCATCACCATCATTAAATTTGCTGACGACACTGTCGTGGTGGGCCTGATATCCAACAACGATGAGATGGTCTACCTTCAGGAGAACAATCTGCTCCTGAACGTCAGAAAAACAAAGGAGTTAATAGTGGACTTCAGCACGAAGCAGGTGCGCTCTTACCATCCCATCATGATCAAAGGGGACCCGGTGGAGAGAGTGGACAGTTTTCGGTACCTGGGTGTTCACATCACGCAGGACCTGTCTTGGTCCTGTCACATCAACACCCTGGTGAAGAAGGTCCGGCAGCGTCTATACCATCTGAGGCGCTTTAAGGGACTTCAGACTCCCATCTCAGGTGCTCAGGAACTTTTACACCTGCACCATTGAGAGTGTCCTGACGGGAAACATCACCTCCTGGTTCGGGAACAGCACCATGCAGGACAGGCGAGCCCTTCAGAGGGTGGTGCGGTCAGCTGAGCGCACCACCCGCACTGACCTCCCTGTGCTGCAGCACATCTACAACAAGCGGTGCTGTACCAGGGCCAGGAAGATCGTGGAAGACCTCGGCCATCCCAACAATGGACTTCTTTCTGTTGCGTTAAGGAAAGCACTTTCGTTCCCTGAAGGCAAACACAGAGAGAATGAGGAGGAGCTTCTTCCCGCAGGCCATTCGAGTCTGAACCAGAGAACACCCAGCGCCTAATCACCGGGATTCCCATGTTCACCCTCTTTCCCCAGATACCCACTTACAACTGGACAATCAATCAATCAATCATTTTTATTTATATAGCGCTTTTAACAACACAGGTTGCATCAAAGCACTGTACAGTATAATGACAGGGATATATAGTGACGAGAGTGACCAATTTCTTATTAAATGCAGAGACGGTCTCTGTAGTCAATTCAACGATAGTCACTAGAAGTTAAGTGTCCCCAACCAAGCAAGCCAGAGGCGACAGCGGCAAGGAAACAAAACCCCATGCATATAGAATGGAGAAAAAAAAACCTTGGGAGAAACCAGACTCAGTTGGGGTCAGTTCTCCTCTGACCGGACGCCCAGCACTTAACCTCCAGTTCAATTTTAAACGCAGCTGTGTCAGGTAGTGTAAATGAGTTAGTGTGTGCGTGTGTGTGTGTGTGCATCAGGATCTGGTGATCTGTCGACGGGCGCATCTAGGTTTTCTGGTCTCTGATGAACATAATCTCTGGGTGCTGATCCACCATCTAGTCTGGATACAAACTGTGAAAACAGATTGAGAAAGAAACAGGACTAATATTAGCGTAGATGCCATTCTTTTACGATGTCACAAGTACATCGTATTTTAGGAGTAGTGTTCCCGGTTCCAGCAAATCTAAGTAATGCAGCCTAAAAATCCTTTAACGGATTTGAATAATAAAAGGTGTGTTGGTGTGTTATGTGTAGGCTAAGTTAAAAGATGTGTCTTTAATCTAGATTTAAACTGGCAGAGTGTGTCTGCTTCCCGAACAGAGTTAGGGAGATTGTTCCAGAGTTTAGGTGCTAGATAGGAAAATGATCTGCCGCCCGCAGTTGATTTTGATATTCTAGGTATTATCAAATGGCCAGAGTTTTGAGAACGCAGCGGACGTGCAGGACTATAATGTGATAAGAGCTCGCTCAAGTATTGAGGAGCTAAACCATTCAGGGCTTTATAGGTAATTAATAGGATTTTAAAATCTATTCGATGTTTGATAGTGTTGACAGAACTGGGCTAATGTGATCATACTTCCTAGTTCTAGTAAGGACTCTGGCTGCTGCGTTTTGGACTAGCTTAAGTTTGTTTATTAAGCGTGCAGAACAACCACCCAATAAAGCATTGCAATAATCTAACCTTGAGGTCATAAACGCATGAATTAATATTTCTGCATTAGAGGTTGAAAGCATAGGTCGTAATTTAGATATATTTTTAAGATGGAAAAACGCAGTTTTACAGATGCTAGAAACATGATTTTCAAAGGAAAGATTGCGGTCAAACAGCACACCTAGGTTCCTAACTGATGATGAAGAATTAACAGAGCAGCCATCAAGTGATAGGCTGTGTTCTAGATTATATATGTGGGGTTTTAGGTCCAATTATTAGCACCTCTGTTTTTTCAGAATTTAACATTAAGAAGTTACTCATCATCCAGCTTTTATATCGACTATGCATTCTGTTAGATTCTCAATTTGGTGTGTATCACCAGGCTGCGCTGAAATATAGAGCTGAGTATCATCAGCATAGCAGTGAAAGCTAACACCATGACTCCTGATAATATCTCCCAGAGGTAACATGTAAAGGTTGAAAAGTAACGGTCCTAGCACTGAGCCTTGAGGAACTCCATATTTCACTTTTGATCGATATGATACCTCCACATTCAGTGCTACAAACTGATAGCGGTCAGACAGATATGATGTAAACCATGCTAAGGCGCTTCCTCTAATGCCAACATAGTTTTCTAGTCTATCCAAGAGAATGTTGTGATCGATAGTATCGAATGCTGCGCTAAGATCTAATAGCACTAATAACGAGATAAAACCACGATCAGATGATAGAAGCAGGTCATTAGTAACTCTCTAATGAGAGCAGTCTCAGTACTATGGTACGGTCTAAAACCTGATTGGAAATCCTCACAGACACCATTTTTTCTAAAAAGGAATACAGTTGTGAGGATACTACCTTTCTAGTATCTTTGACAGAAAAGGGAGATTAGAGATTGGTCTGTAATTTACTAAGTCTTTGGGACAATTACACTGGACAATACTCCACTAGTCACTTTACATTGGACATTTACACAGCCACTTTATATTTTATACTTTATTTTATTTTTTACCTTTTATACTTTGTACACTTCTTCGTATATATATATTTTTTATATTTTATATTTTTCGTTTTCTATTCCGGACGCTGGAAGGTTGTAAAAACATTTCACTGCATGTCGTACCATGTATGTATGTGTATGTGACAAATCAAATTTGAATTTGAATTTTTGAAGTGCCTTGATGCTGTCCGCCTCTTTCTCTGTGCTGTTCGCGCTGGTGGAGGTGTTGAGTGCCTTTTCTTTCAGCAAAGCTACATCGCTTTCCAACTTCAGCAGCCTTCGAGCGGTGTTACTCAGTTTTAGCTCCAAGTCCAACGCATTTTAAACAAAAGAGTCACAAATTGCTTCAAAGATCAAGTCCAAATTACTAATGACTAAAGAATGGCTAAAACGGTCCCCTTTGGAACCAATGGCTAGAAATGTAGACTTACGGAGACCAGCAGGTCTTATGCTCCCTTGATGTCAGCGCTGGCCTGTTTCAGAGCCTCGGTCACTGAACTCTGGGCGCGCTCAGCCTGCTGCAAGGCCTCCTTCACCATCTCAGAGGTGTCTTTCACATCCGTCGCCTCCTTTCTGTGAAAACCAGACAATATACAAACATTTACATTCATTTCCAGTTATTATTGTCATTTGACTGCACAGACACTACATTTTACTTTACTATTCTCCTGTTTGATACTCTTAAGTGCTTTGACACAATCTGTATTGTTAAAAGCGCTATATAAATACAGTTAACAATGAACCGGTCAGTAGGTGGCAATGCTACCACATTCCACAGATATGGTACATTTTAGTGAAGTGCTTCTCAACCAGAATCCCACTCAAAATTGCTCATTCCAAAAATAGTTTTTCCTTCACGTCAGATTTTTCTACTAAATGTTTTTGCTTTCGACAATTATTTGTACGACAAAGAAGTCTTGTACTACGCCTTAATTAAAAATGCTATAAAGACATGATTTCTATTTTCCTCTGATACTTTTTGTTCCAGTCAATTTTCACATTTTAATGATTTAGAAAACATTATTTCATGCCTATTTTTGTTTATAAATACCTGAAGGCAAATACATATCTATAAATAGATGTACTCCCGACAGCCGCAGATTCTCTCTCTCTCTCTTTCTGTCCTTCTTTTATTCCTTTCTTTACTCTTTCTTTCTTCAGGGAAACTGACAGAATTAAACTGACCGTACATAAAGAGCGAGAGATATGTTGCCATATAATATTCTCCATAAACTCTTGCACAATGACTTCCTCACAACACTCACACATGCATCAAAAACAGAATTGTGATAAACTCCAAAACAATTGCCTGATATTAACACAAAAATATCAGAATTCAGAGGAATTTAGTCATTTCTTCAGCTCTGGAATGGGATTCGTGCTGTAAAGGCTTTTAACAAGTGGGTTTAATGAGGGTTTAACAAGTCAGGGATAAGGTTACCTTTCTGATCTTCTTTGTGAGGCCAGCATCGTCACATTTATTAATTCGAAGTGTTTTAAAAGAAACCTTAACACTTACACAGCTTACTGCTAAATGAGCAAATAATGTCAGATCATTTCAAACCTGCTGTTTTTTTCTATTTGTATTTCACACACACTCAAAAATGAAGGTACAAAAGCTGTCACTGGGCGGTACGTTTTTAAAAAATACACTTTTGTACCTATTAGGTTGTCACACGTGTGGACTCTTTTGTTGTTGTTTTGTCTTCTCCCATGTGTTCAGTGTCACCTACTTTCTATTAATTGTCTAACTGTGTCTTGTTAATTTAGTCAATTCCTGTGTGTATTTAAGTTCCAGTTTGCTTCTGTTTAATCGTCAGTTCTCGTCTTTAATGCGTGTGGTCCTTTTTGTCCTGCCTGCTTGCAGCTATATTGCTATTTTGTTCGTTTTTAGAGGATTAAAACTGTTTTAGTTTATTTTTCTCATTGAGTGCTCCTTCTCGCAAACCACACCGTGACATAGGCTCAAATATGTACCTTTACGAACTAATATGTACCTTTTAAGCTACCAAATGGACCCTTTAGGTACAAACATGTCCCTTTTAAAAATCTACCGCCCCAGTGACAGCTTTTGTACCTTTATTTCCAAGAGTGTATTTGCACTAAAAGGTATAATATACAGTATTATCATAATTCACTGTGTTCCTGTCATAATCCTTAGAAATAGCAGAATGTATCGCTTAAAGTGCAACATAACAAACAAATACACACATTAACCCTCTGTCCACTAAAAGACACTGCAATCATCTGCAAACGTACAGGCTTTATTCAAATATATTTACACTAAATGTATAATTGAAATTACATTTCATTATATGACCAAATTAATTTACAAAACCACAAGCTGGTTTTAGACAGCACAGACTCCTTTTGCAAACCAACTAAAAATCTATTACATCTAAACATGAATAAATATGAATTATATGTACAATTTAGTGTCTAGTGCCTCGGTCTGTTCCTCTTATTTACACAATGTCCCATTTCTCCCTTTTTCTCTCTCTACTCTCATTCTGAAAAACACGCTTTAGCTAAAAACCCCAATCTCTATCTGATCTCAGGCTCTGGTTTCTGCTGGTGCTGTGTGTTCAGCTCCTCCAGGATCCACACAGAGCCCCTCACCGGACTGAAGGTGACCAGGAAGCAGTTCTCCGCACTTCCTGTGTCACTCCTGCTCTCCCTATACAAACAGTCGAAAAGCATTGATCTAGACTGATCCCAACGACACAATCCAGCCGTGACTCTGCTGTGATTCAGAAAGTGTGTGTCACTGGCCTTACACCTGTTCAGTTTAACCAGGGTGGCTCTCAATGTCCTCTAAACTGGGCGGTCTGATGCCGATGCACTGAGACACCAGCGAATCAGCTGACGGCACTCTGTTACACACAACACAGTCTTCAGCAACACAAAAGCACACGCTTCACCTGGATCTGGGCGTGACGTCTGTCTCTTGCCTGTAGACAGCTCTCTAGGGAAGGTCAGCCTGCTTTTGAGGTGACCCTGCGTGCTCCTCTGAAGGGGAAACAGCCGCACAGGATGCTGTAGAGCGTCACCCGACCGACCAAACCGTGGCCGGTCCTGCGTGATATAGCGGTGCTGCCGAAACCACTCAGGAGGGGCGTATTCAAGAGTGCCTGAGAGACACAACAAGACCACAAACGTCCGATCAAAATCTTCCCTTTGCTGTTCACAAACGCATCACTGCAGTGAGATCAAAGCAACCTGCAAAGTGTCGGTAGGCCGAGTCTTGCAGCAGATCTCCACAGCCGAAGTCCAGCAGCTTGATGTCGTGTGACTCAGTGGAGATCAGCAGGTTCTCCGGTTTGACGTCCCGGTGCAGGACTCCGCGGCTCTCGCAGTGTTTCAGCGCCGTGATCAGCTGCAGCAGGACTTTCTTGGCCAGAGTCTCCTCCAGACATCCGTTCTCCTCGCAGAAACTCTGGAGATCTTGGCAAGGAACGGGACGCTCAGGATCATGGTGTAGCGTCTGCGATGGTCGAACCACTCCAGCAGCTGCAGGACGTTTGGGCAGGCAGGAGCCGAATTGACCAGGGTCATCAACGCCACCTCCAGCGGCAGCAGACCTGACCTTCCTGCAGAGACCAAAGATCCGTTACATCCAGAGCTGAATGCAGATTCACAACAGATTCACCTTCAACTCACCACTTTCAGCTTCTCAGGCGTCCTGCTTTTGCAAACGTACTTGATGGCAACCTGTGAACAGATCAACCGCAGGAAATCACGCCTTCACTGATATCGCCAACTCTAAAAGCTGTTTGAAGGAGGCAGGGAAGGAAACGTCTTACTGGCAGTCTGTCGGACCTGCGTATCCCAGCATGCACCGAGCCGAATCCACCTCGGCCCAGCAATGGGCCCTTGGCATACGCTTCTGAAACGCACAAGAACATGTATAAACAGAACATTTTCTATTAATAACTGAGTCATGACATCTTTGATAATCCTGACCTCTGCGGGAGCGTTTGGCTGGTCTTGTGTTGGAGGTGGGCGGCCCTTCATCCTCCCGGCCGCCGCTCTGCCGCTTCCTCTTCCTGTGAGGCTGATCTGTGGACACAGAAACAGCCAGGTCAGAAGGCAGAGGCGCGATGTATCCTGGTAGCTCTTGGCTCAGGGGCTGCTCTGGGTCACGATCACCAGAGCCTCGTCTCCCATCCTCCTGAGCAGCCGTCTGAGAGATAGCAGCGCTCCTGGATCTGGAGCGGCCCGAGGCTGAAATATTACACACTTACAATACTTCATACTGTTTTATTAACAGTCAATAATCAAAACCTTATTTAGCACAGTTTATCTGTCACGTGGAACAAGACACGCATCACTTAACTTCAATATAACAGGTTGCACAAGCTGTCAAACAATGCACATACCAATAATAAATATCCTAAAATAATCCATTAAAAACATACCTCGTCTTTCGTCCGAGTGAGCCATTGACGACTTCCTCCAAACTCCAAATAGGAGAAAAAAAGAAAATGTATAAAATAAAATGAAATACAATAACAATACAAGACACAACTGCAGTAATAAGTTTAGTTATAGAACAAATAACAGTTTAAAACTCTTCTCCAAGAAAATCCGCTGATCTCCGTCTGAAATAAAAGTCTTCTTCTCGAATCCTCCGATGAGCTTCAGAAAGCAACAAGATCTGATCAGAAAATACTCAAATGTCTCCTCGTCTCACAACCAACAGATAGCGATGGGTTCGAGTGTTTATATATTCAGGCGGAACTCATAACACACGTCGCTATAGCAACTAAGACGCGAATCACGCCGCGCGCTTACGTCAGTTCCGCATCGCTCGTACATCTCAGCACGAGTTGAATATTTATGCAATTATTCATTTCTTTTTAAATTAAATTTTTATAATAGATTTCATTTTAATTATTTAACTGTTTTAAAAACAGCTTTAAATGACAATTCAAGGAGTTTCATTTGCAAGATTTCATACAACAGTTCAATAAACGACGCTGATATTAAATGACTTACATTGTATGACTGCAACACTTTTTCATGATTTCGCTCTGCTTCGTCAAAGAAAATAGTTTTAAATGAGTTTGGTTTATGCATGAATGTGCGTTTTTAAACGAACGAGTCAATGATTCAGTTAGACACTCATTAAGAACAGACTCCTGAATGAATCAGTCTTTTGAACGAATCATTTGAACTATGATTCGCTGTTTTAGTTTCAATTGTAAAATACTATTTGAGTTATTTTAATACTTATTTTAATATATATATAGGCCATCGTAAAATATGCTACTGTATGAACTACACTGCAAAAAAACTGCTGTTCTTGTTTAGATTTGTTTCATTGTTGTCCAGCCAAAATATTCAAAAAATCTTCAATTAGAGGGATTTTCAAGACTGACAGACTTTTCAAGAAAAATCTCTCACTTAATTTTGACTCACTTTTTCTTAAAAGGAAGCAATAATTATAGTATATATTTTTATTTTTCTATTTTTATTTTTGCTGTGTTGCACATTTTATATTTTGTATATTGTACATAATTCTCTTTATATCTGTCTTGTCTTGTTATCGTGTTGCACTGTAGAGTTTTTGTCACTAAAACAAATTCCTCGTATGTGCAAACATACCTGGCAATAAAGTGATTCTGATTCTGATTCTGATCATTTTGATTTCTAGATATTTTTTTCCGGAAACGTATGTAAGAAAAAAGCATATTTTGCAGTTCGGCAACAAAAACAAAATTGGTCATAAAATTGAAAAACAGAAGGGGAAGGACTAAAAAGGAAGTCCAGCTATTCTTGTCTGGTGACCATCTGTTAAAAATGAGCATAAATTATATTATTATTTGGTAAGCTATTGTCACTTTTAATATGGGGTGTAAGCTGTTTTGTCTGTCATTACAAATGTCCCTATAGTGAAGTTTGCTGATATGATCAAACCAGTGTGCTTTAAAAATAAATAAAATAAACTGAGCTGCATTAAAACACAATGGAGCTCAGCAAGAGTTTTCTGCTTGTAATTATGGAAATTGCTTGATTTATTGACTTGTCTCTAAGGATCCTCGCTCTTACAATACTAAACACAATGAAAATGAATTGACTTTGAAAGACACAGACCTTGTTTATGTCTGTGTTGTGGTTTGTGATGGTGACCCCGAGACCTTTTGTACGCTGCCATCTAGTGGTCGTTTTATGTTGTTGACATTTTTGCGGTTGATATTCATTTTAGTAGAGTTGCATAATGTATTGTTGAAATTAGCACAAATGAATATAGAGCCAATTCATTTATTTATTTATTTAAAAGTTTTGCCATAAAACAACATATATTGACATTTGTATTTCATATTAAAATCAGTCTACAGTAAAATGTACTACAGATTCACTCAGAAACTGCATTTGTTGTAACGACTTGTGGATGTAGCTTCAAATAATTCTATTAAGATACATTGGGTATTAACATAGCCTGTTTTCGTTGTCCTATAGGCTTTCTAAATTTCTAAATCATTAACATTCCATTTTAAAATGAACAATATCATAAATTCATTTACATGAACCTATAACACGCATATATTCTTTATTCTCACATTTACTGAACTTCTAGAACATAGAAGGATACTCTATTTTATTTAATTTTTCCTGGTGCTTCTTACATGGCTGAATAAATTCAAATGTAATATAGGTTAAGATTAAAATACATCTGCAGTATAAAGGAAACACAAATTAGGGCTTAGCGTCTTTCCATTAACATCAAACAGTAAACGCATAAGTGTTTAGGGGTCATTATTTAAGAAAAATAATTCGAAAAAGGTATTGCAGCAGAAAAGCAAACTTCAAAAACCTGTTCTAAAATTATGTTATTACTATAGGTAAATGTTGTAAGGTACGGGTAAGGTTTGTTGAATAAAGGTTTGTGTTGTAGAATACAGTTAGGTCCTGCAGAATACAGGTAAGGTTTGTTGAATAAAGGTTAGTGTTGTACAGTACAGGTAAGTCCTATAGAGTACAGATAAGTTCTGTAGCATACAAGTAAGGTTTGTTGACTAAAGATAAGTGTTTTAGAGTACAGGTACAATTTGTTGACTGAAGGTAAATGTTGTAGAATACAGGTAAGGTTTGTTGACTGAAGGTCAGTGTTTTAGAGTACGAGTAAGGTTATCTTCTTGAAGAGGGGGAACCCCACTGTCCTGCCGGGACGATGGCAGCCGGGTATTCGATGGACGCGTGGGAGAAGTGGCGTCTCGTGTGCTTGGCACCTCTTTCCGTGGAGGATATTGAAGATATCTTTCATTTCGGAACTTTGATTACGGGGCTATTGCTGATCGGATTGGGCATAGCCCTGGTATATCGACAAATTGAGAGAACGAGGGCAGCTGTCCACAGCCCCACAAGGCTGCCTGGAATAACTGAAGTAGTGGGCAGATCTGTCGGGACTCAGACTGTGGTTGTAAACCGCACTTTGGATAACATCATGGGAAGCTCGAGGCTTTGCATCGAAAAATGGATCAATTTGGGGACCACAATGGACAATAGAGTTGTTCGGGTAAACTGCTTACGACTACTCGCACCAAGCCTAAACAAATTCCATTCCTATCTGGTTTCGACTCCCTCTACCATGCACTGCTGGAAAAACAACTCCCCCGGTAGATCACGGCAGTGAAGACGCTCTCGCACTCCTCACTCCCACCTTTCCGCCTGCCTGGCAGACAGGTCTGGATCAACGCTGCATTGACGGCTGCCAGAGAAGGATGACTGCTCGCCAGTGGAGGATCCCAATGACCCAGAGACTTTACATTGTTTTACATGTTGTCAAAGTGTCTAAACTATCTTCTTCTATTGCTGAGGTGTTTTTTTTCCCGTTATCACACTGTGGTCCTGTCATGAGTGAGGGGTCTGAGGCGTGCGGATCCATATGCAGGCTTTTATTAAACGAAGGCATGGTCATAGCAGGCAGGCGTCAAACAGGGCAAACAGATGTATAGGAGGCGAGGCAATAACAAAATCCAGAAACAGGCGATGGTCAGGTCAGGCAGCAAACAATCAGAAAACCGAAAAACAGACAGGGTCAAAACCAGGGAACTCAGAAACAATAATCCACGAACGATCTAACAAAGAAACAGGCGAAACAATGCAACCTGCAGGTGAGTGGCTTGCTACAGTTTTTATAGTCCTGGAACAGGAAGTAGCAGCAGAGGGAGTGATCGCAGATCACCCAGGGGTAAGAGCCCCCTCTTCTGGCTTGGTGACATAGCCCCCCTCCTAGGAGCGACTCCTGGCACTCCATAAAACAAACAAAAAACACTGTGAGCTTGGGAGGGGGTTCCAGGAGGGGGTCAGCAAACGGAGTCCAAGGAGGAAGAGATGGAGGGAGGAGCCAGGGAGAAAACAGGAGGAGTCCGGAGCGGGAGGCGATCCAGAGCCCAGCCATGATGGTCAGTGGTGGAGCCGACGGAGGGAGGAGCCATGGAGAGGTAACTGTCATCGACTCCATGGGGCCGACCGATGGCAGCGGAGCTGGTGGTCGAGGAGACTGAGGCGGAGGCGGAGAGCCGAAGAGCCAGGGTGACACAGAGGCGCTGGAGGTCCTAGGCGACACCGCAGGCTTCGGCAACTGATGCGGAGACGGGGGACGAGAAGGACGCGGTGAAGCCAGAGGACTGAGGTGGAGCCGGGGGGAGGGAGGAGCCTGACAGAGCCGGAGGGATGGAGGGACGAGGCGAAGCTGGAGGAGTGGAATCCTGAGGCGACGGATGGTCGACGACCGACCAAGCGTAGCTGGAGAGACGATGGAGCCTGGTGGAGCTGGTGGACTGACGGAGCACGGTGGAGAGGAGGGAGCTAGAAGCCCAGGGGGAGCCGATGGGTCTACAAGCCGAGGTGGAGTCTGGGACTCGGAGGCGGAACGATGAAGCGAGGGATCCTTCACCCACGGCGGCGATGGAGACTGGCAGACCCGTGGTGAGCTCCAGGTGGAGGGCAGAGGATGAGTGCAGGGGCTGCTGGGATCCATCGACGACGTGTAGCAAGGGTGGGAGGGTGGGATAACTTGAGGTTTTGCACGCGGCGCGGGCACTGGAGGCTTTGCGGCAGGTGGCCATCTTGGGAAGCGGCTCTGGGCAGGCGGCGGCCATCTTGGGAGCGCGCTCTGGGCAGGCGGCGGCCATCTTGGGAAGTGGCTCTGGGCAGGCGGCGGCCATCTTGGGCAGCAGCTCGGGGAAGCGGCCATCTTGGGCAGCGGCTCTGGGAAGAAGCGGCCATCTTGGGCAGCGGCTCTGGGAAGAAGCGGCCATCTTGGGCAGCGGCTCTGGGAAGAAGGCGGTCATCTTGGTCAGCGCGCTCTGGGAAGAAGGCGGCCATCTTGGGCAGCGGCTCTGGGAAGGCAGCCATTACTGGAGTTGATGCTGTATCCTTTTCCTCCTCAACACCCAACGTGAAAGCTGACCCCACAGTCACTAAACCGAACTCAATAAACTGTGCAAGCGACTCACGTGGACCCTCACGAACAAGTTTTGTCTTGAGTGGCTGATTTACTCCCTCATGATACAACTCAATCAATAAGCAGTCAGGTATGTCAGAGAGGTAAGCCATGTCCAGAAACTCTTGAGTATAATCCTCAATTGATCGAGTGCCTTGCTTGAGGGCCAATAAACGTCTAGCGAGGGTCCTACCTGGACATGGATCAGGTGAAAAGCCGCTGGATCCTGGTGTGAGGTTGCATTCTGTCATGAATGAGGGCCTGAGGCGTGCGGATCCATATGCAGGCTTTTATTAAACGAAGGCATGGTCATAGCAGGCAGAGGCGTCAAACAGGGCAAACAGATGTATAGGAGGCGAGGCAATAACAAAATCCAGAAACAGGCGATGGTCAGGTCAGGCAGCAAACAATCAGAAAACCGAAAAACAGACAGGGTCAAAACCAGGGAAATCAGAAACAATAATCCACGAACGATCTAACAAAGAAACAGGCGAAACAATGCAACCTGCAGGCGGTGGCTTGCTACAGTTTTATAGTCCTGGAACAGGAAGTAGCAGCAGAGGGTGTGATCGCAGATCACCCAGGGTGTAAGAGCTCCTCTGCTGGCTTGGTGACAGGTCCCCTAGGAGCACAGTCTGGGTTTGTTTGTTTTTTTTCTCGCCTCACCCTTCCTCATGTAAATGCTGTACTTCCTTATTTCTGTCATCCCATCATGTCTAACCCCATCTTGTATCTGGATGTGGATGGGATGATGGCTAAAGCATTTCACTACATGTCATTACTACGTATGTCTGTGTATGTGACCAATGGAATTTGAATTTGATTTGATTTGATTTGATTTGACTAAAGGTAAGTCCTGTAGAATACAGGAAAGGTTTGTTGAATGAAGCTAAGTGATTTAGAAAACAGGTAAGTCCTGTGGAATAGATGTAAGGCTTGTTGAATTAAGGTAAGTAATTTAGAAAACAGGTAAGTCCTCTAGAATACAGGTAACGTATGTTGACTAAAGGTAAGAGTACAGGTACAGCTTGTTAACTAAAGGTAAGTCCTGTAGAATGCAGATTAGGTCTGTTGATTAAAGGTAAGTCCAGTAGAATACATGTAAGATTTGTTGAATGAAGGTAAGTGATTTAGAAAACAGGTAAGTCCTGTAGAATACAGGTATGCTTTCTAGACTAAAGGTAAGTGTTTTAGAGTACAAGTAAGGTCTGTTGAGTTAAGATATGTCCTCTAGAATACAGGTAAAGTTTGTTGACTAAAAGTAAGTCTCATAGAATACAGGTAAGGTTTGTTGAATAAAAGTAGGTGTTTGGCAAAAAAATCATATTTAATGTGTCCAAAAGCAGTCTAAAGAGATAAAGACAGATAAAAGACTGAAGTAAATGCATGTAAACACAAATGTAAATGTATCTTTATACACTATATTGACAAAAGTTTTGGGTCACCCACTTCCAATAAACAGGTTGAACTACTTTATTATTAATTTTATCATTAAATTTAGTATGTATTTATTATTATAATATCCATGAGTACAAATCGTAATGTTAAAGCATACAATGATGTTCTAGGGAATTGTGGATACAGATTTATGGACAGGACTCTAACATGACAATGCCTCTGTGTATAAGGCAAGTTTAAATAACAAATGATTGATTGAGTCACTGTGGAAGATCTTGACTGTTCTTCATAAAGCCTGATCCCAGCTGAACACTTCTGAGTGTGCGAGTTTAAATAACGCAGCTGTAACGTAGTAACAAACACAACACGACTGGTGTCTGATTCAGAAGCAAATCCACAAGAGCACAAGAACAATGTCAGAGCTGTAGCCCAAGACTGATGATACACAGGGCAATTGAGAATAGGTAACAGATCTTTATCTGGATCGTTTAGATCAGTCTGCGGGCTCCATGTATCATCAGTCTGCGAGCCTCATTGCTTCAGGACAGGTCCAGCTCCAGTCTACAGCCATGATCCCGGTCCATATCAGTGTCATTTTCCAGCAATAAAACCAACAACTGAAAATAAACAAATGTAAAAATATTTTGGAGTAAAGAGTGATTTTCTTTCACAATACACTTCAGTCTTCAGTGTTGTTTGCATATTTTAAGGTTTCCTCAGATTGATTGATTTCCTTGATTTGAGAAATTTACACAATAACAATGTCAGTTTCACACTTGAGTTTATTCTGATTTGAACTTTCATGGTATTCACAAGTTGGTCCAAGTATCTGTAAACAAAAACGTTTGTAAAAATTACATTTATATTATTTTACTTTTTAACTCTAATCTAAAATTGAAACAATGAGGTCAATGTAATTGCAGTCTCATAGTTATGTTGGGCATATCCTACATTCACTCTTTGGTCTGCTATGGTTTAAAATCCAAATCGCATTCTCTCGTGTTCATAAAAGTGTGTAACACCCTTCCATACAGTGATCATAAAGTATGGGTAAAACTCACAAAACCTTCTCAGGGATTTGGCGTAGAAGGTAATTTCATAAATGTTCCCAAAGCAGTCAGTAGTAGTGTTAAAACAGTCAGGTGCTGTAGACGGTGACTTTGTGACTGATCTCCTGAAGCAGTTCTTTCACAGCCTTATCCACATCCACCAGTTCATTGGCCTTGTCCTCCAGCAGCTTCTGATCTACATCATAGTTCTTCTCAGGATCTGAAAAACACAGACATATTGTTCTTTTAAGCGAGAACATTTAAAAGTTAATGTTTTGTGATGGTTCTCTTCTAATGCTTTAATTAGAGATGCGTTATTGACATACTTTTTAGCAGCTGGAGTTTGTCGCTGGCCTGTAGCAGCCATGTTTTGGCTTCCTGTTGGAGTTTCTCTGCTCTTTTCTTGGCCTCTGCCACTCCTTCTGCTTTCTGTGTGATCACCTGCTCGACACTACTGTACTTGTCCTTCAGCTCTGAATCCAGATCCTGCATAAACAGTCATGTATAGTATAGGTTACAAACCCACAACACTTCTTAGCAGAGATGACGTATCATATCCAGGTGATTCATGCACCTTTTGAGCTGCTCAGCAAGTGCAAGATGGCGCCGTTGAGGTCGGCTGCCGTCCACGACCGCTCCGCAAAACTTTCTGTTTTTTTGTTAAGTATGTTTGTATTTTAAATAGTCTACGCTGTTTTCTTTATATAAGATGGCTATTACTACATATGACCGAGCCACTCTTATATCTATTGGTGTACAATGCACCCACCTTTCGCCGTTTTTAAACCCGGACCCATGTTGGCGGCGAGATCCTGTCGAAGACAAAGGGCGCGACCGCACCGGCATCCACGAGAAGCGAGCCGGCATCAGGAACAGGTTGAGGGCACGCTCACGCCGCTCCCCTACCTAGTGTCCTGTTAGCCAACGTCCAGTCTCTGGAAAACAAGCTCGATGACCTCAGGGCAGGATCAAGTTCCAGAGAGACATGGTGCGGGACTGCAACCTCCTCTGCTTCACCAAGACATGGCTGAACCCAGTGGTACGCCATACAACCGGCCGAGTTTTTCTCTGTTTACCGCATGGACAGAACAATGGAGTCGGGGAAGACAAGAGGAGGTGGAGTGTGTCTGATGGTGAACAATCGCTGGTGCGAGTTGTTTACCAACCCTCTCTCACGCTCCTGCACACCAAACCTGGAACTTCTGACCATCAATTGTCGCCCTTTCTATCTTCCACAAGAATTCAGCTCGGTCATAGTCAGTGCCGTTTATATTCCACCTCAAGCACGATCACCTAACATCACACCAGTCACAGCACCGGGGCCGCACTCATTGTGATGGGGATTTTAACAGTGCAAACCTCAAGCGCGCCGCCAAACTTTCACCAGCAACTCACCTGCCCCACCAGGGCGAAAGGACACTGGATCACTGCTACACACCCTTCATAGAGAGCTACAAGGCAAAATCATGCCCACCGTTTGGTAAATCGGACCATGGCGCCATCTTCCTCGTGCCTGTTTACAAACAGAGGCTGAAACAGGAAGCCCGGTACAGAGGGAGGTGTCACGCTGGTCTGACCATTCGGTGGCCGCTCTGCAGGACGCTTTGGATGACGCAGACTGGGCCATGTTCAGGTGTAGCTCCGAGGACGTCAACGTGTTCACAGAAGCAGTGATGGGATTCATCGGGAAACTAGCGGATGACACGGTAGAAAAACAGTCATCAGGGCGTTTCCCAACCAGAAGCCGTGGGTAAACCGTGGGTAAACTATCCACGACTCTCTGAGATCCCGCTCCGCAGCCTATAACACGGGGATAGTGTTACGAGCCTCCCGTTTGTCTAGAGGGCACGCAAGGCTGTAACAAATAAAGTCTAAAGTCTACAAAAACAAAAAAAAAAAAAACGTCGGACGGTCACATCAATCCCCTGATCCAGAAAAGCACAAACGCAGTCTTGAATAAATATCTTTCATTTATTTAAGAACAGATGAATAACAGAGGAAGCAAATCTTCAGGAGAGGCAAGGCCAACATAATAAACAAACTACAAACTACAAACTAAAAATATAAATAACCTACTCAAACGAAAATAAATAAATAACAGAGTCTTACCTTAGATATTTAATCTCTCCCTGAAACAGTCTACAGTCCCCTCGTGTTTCAAACAGTCCATCATTGTTCCTGTGCCGAAGAAACCTCTTGCCTCTTGCCTGAATGATTACCGCAGTTCTGGCGACGGTAGAGATGAAGTGCTTTGAGAGACTCGTCAGAGACTTCATCACCGCATCACTACCGGACACACTCGACCCACTACAATTCGCCCACCGCCAGAACCGGTCTACGGAGGATGCCATCACACACCTCCTCCACACAACCACGAGCCACCTGGATTTTAGAAAAGGGAACTATGTGAAATTGCTGTTCGTGGACTATAGTTCAGCGTTCAACACCATAGTTCCCTCCACACTCACCTCGAAGTTGGAGGTCCTGGGACTCAGCCCATCCCTGCGTCACTGGATCACCAACTTCCTGACCGACAGACCACAAGCCGTCTGGATGGGAAAACACACCTCATCCTCCCTCACTCTCAGCACTGGAGCCCCTCAGGGTTGTGTTCTGAGCCCCCTGTTGTACTCGCTGTACACACATGACTGTGTGGCCACTACAAACTCCATCACCATCATTAAATTTGCTGACGACACTGTCGTGGTGGGCCTGATATCCAACAACGATGAGATGGTCTACCTTCAGGAGAACAATCTGCTCCTGAGCGTCAGAAAAACAAAGGAGTTAATAGTGGACTTCAGCACGAAGCAGGTGCGCTCTTACCATCCCATCATGATCAAAGGGGACCCCGGTGGAGAGAGTGGACAGTTTTCGGTACCTGGGTGTTCACATCACGCAGGACCTGTCTTGGTCCTGTCACATCAACACCCTGGTGAAGAAGGCCCGGCAGCGTCTATACCATCTGAGGCGCTTAAGGGACTTCAGACTCCCATCTCAGGTGCTCAGGAACTTTTACACCTGCACCATTGAGAGTGTCCTGACGGGAAACATCACCTCCTGGTTCGGGAACAGCACCATGCAGGACAGGCGAGCCCTTCAGAGGGTGGTGCGGTCAGCTGAGCGCACCACCCGCACTGACCTCCCTGTGCTGCAGCACATCTACAACAAGCGGTGCTGTACCAGGGCCAGGAAGATCGTGGAAGACCTCGGCCATCCCAACAATGGACTCTTCTTTCTGTTGCGTTAAGGAAAGCGCTTTCCGTTCCCTGAAGGCAAACACAGAGAGAATGAGGAGGAGCTTCTTCCATGAGGCCATTCGAGTCTGAACCAGAGAACACCCAGCGCCTAATCACCGGGATTCCCATGTTCACCCCTCTTTCCCCAGATACCCACTTACAACTGGACAATTACACTGGACAATACTCCACTAGTCACTTTACATTGGACATTCACACAGCCACTTTATATTTTATACTTTATTTTATTTTTACCTTTTATACTTTGTACACTTCTTCGTATATATATATTTTTTTATATTTTATATTTTTCGTTTTCTATTCCGGCTGGAAGGTTGTAAAAACATTTCACTGCATGTCGTACCATGTATGTATGTGTGTGACAAATCAAATTTGAATTTGAATTTTTGAAGTGCCTTGATGCTGTCCGCCTCTTTCTCTGTGCTGTTCGCGCTGGTGGAGGTGTTGAGTGCCTTTTCTTTCAGCAAAGCTACATCGCTTTCCAACTTCAGCAGCCTTGAGCGGTGTTACTCAGTTTTAGCTCCAAGTCCAACGCATTTTAAACAAAAGAGTCACAAATTGCTTCAAAGATCAAGTCCAAATTACTAATGACTAAAGAATGGCTAAAACGGTCCCCTTTGGAACCAATGGCTAGAAATGTAGACTTACGGAGACCAGCAGGTCTTGCGTTCCCTTGATGTCAGCGCTGGCCTGTTTCAGAGCCTCGGTCACTGAACTCTGGGCGCGCTCAGCCTGCTGCAAGGCCTCCTTCACCATCTCAGAGGTGTCTTTCACATCCGTCGCCTCCTTTCTGTGAAAACCAGACAATATACAAACATTTACATTCATTTCCAGTTATTATTGTCATTTGACTGCACAGACACTACATTTTACTTTACTATTCTCCTGTTTGATACTCTTAAGTGCTTTGACACAATCTGTATTGTTAAAAGCGCTATATAAATCTGATTAACAATGAACCGGTCAGTAGGTGGCAATGCTACCACATTCCACAGATATGGTACATTTTAGTGAAGTGCTTCTCAACCAGAATCCCACTCAAAATTGCTCATTCCAAAAATAGTTTTTCCTTCACGTCAGATTTTTCTACTAAATGTTTTGCTTTACGACAATTATTTGTGACGACAAAGAAGTCTTGTACTACGCCTTAATTAAAAATGCTATAAAGACATGATTTCTATTTTCCTCTGATACTTTTTGTTCCAGTCAATTTTCACATTTTAATGATTTAGAAAACATTATTTCATGCCTATTTTTGTTTATAAATACCTGAAGGCAAATACATATCTATAAATAGATGTACTCCCGACAGCCGCAGATTCTCTCTCTCTCTCTTTCTGTCCTTCTTTTATTCCTTTCTTTACTCTTTCTTTCTTCAGAAACTGACAGAATTAAACTGACCGTACATAAAGAGCGAGAGATATGTTTGCCATATAATATTCTCCATAAACTCTTGCACAATGACTTCCTCACAACACTCACACATGCATCAAAAACAGAATTGTGATAAACTCCAAAACAATTGCCTGATATTAACACAAAAATATCAGAATTCAGAGGAATTTAGTCATTTCTTCAGCTCTGGAATGGGATTCGTGCTGTAAAGGCTTTTAACAAGTGGGTTTAATGAGGTTTAACAAGTCAGGGATAAGGTTACCTTTCTGATCTTCTTTGTGAGGCCAGCATCGTCACATTTATTAATTCGAAGTGTTTTAAAAGAAACCTTAACACTTACACAGCTTACTGCTAAATGAGCAAATAATGTCAGATCATTTCAAACCTGCTGTTTTTCTATTTGTATTTCACACACACTCAAAAATGAAGGTACAAAAGCTGTCACTGGGCGATGCGTTTTTAAAAATACACTTTTGTACCTATTAGGTTGTCACACGTGTGGACTCTTTTGTTGTTGTTTTGTCTTCTCCCATGTGTTCAGTGTCACCTACTTTCTATTAATTGTCTAACTGTGTCTTGTTAATTTAGTCAATTCCTGTGTGTATTTAAGTTCCAGTTTGCTTCTGTTTAATCGTCAGTTCTCGTCTTTAATGCGTGTGGTCCTTTTTGTCCTGCCTGCTTGCAGCTATATTGCTATTTTGTTCGTTTTTAGAGGATTAAAACTGTTTTAGTTTATTTTTCTCATTGAGTGCTCCTTCTATTAAACCACACACGTGACATAGGCTCAAATATGTACCTTTACGAACTAATATGTACCTTTTAAGCTACCAAAATGGACCCTTTAGGTACAAACATGTCCCTTTTAAAAATCTACCGCCCCAGTGACAGCTTTTGTACCTTTATTTCCAAGAGTGTATTTGCACTAAAAGGTATAATATACAGTATTATCATAATTCACTGTGTTCCTGTCATAATCCTTAGAAATAGCAGAATGTATCGCTTAAAGTGCAACATAACAAACAAATACACACATTAACCCTCTGTCCACTAAAAGACACTGCAATCATCTGCAAACGTACAGGCTTTATTCAAATATATTTACACTAAATGTATAATTGAAATTACATTTCATTATATGACCAAATTAATTTACAAAACCACAAGCTGGTTTTAGACAGCACAGACTCCTTTTGCAAACCAACTAAAAATCTATTACATCTAAACATGAATAAATATGAATTATATGTACAATTTAGTGTCTAGTGCCTCGGTCTGTTCCTCTTATTTACACAATGTCCCATTTCTCCTTTTTTCTCTCTACTCTCATTCTGAAAAACACGCTTTAGCTAAAAACCCCAATCTCTATCTGATCTCAGGCTCTGGTTTCTGCTGGTGCTGTGTGTTCAGCTCCTCCAGGATCCACACAGAGCCCCTCACCGGACTGAAGGTGACCAGGAAGCAGTTCTCCGCACTTCCTGTGTCACTCCTGCTCTCCTATACAAACAGTCGAAAAGCATTGATCTAGACTGATCCCAACGACACAATCCAGCCGTGACTCTGCTGTGATTCAGAAAGTGTGTGTCACTGGCCTTACACCTGTTCAGTTTAACCAGGGTGGCTCTCAATGTCCTCTAAACTGGGCCGGTCTGATGCCGATGCACTGAGACACCAGCGAATCAGCTGGCGGCACTCTGTTACACACAACACAGTCTTCAGCAACACACAAAGCACACGCTTCACCTGGATCTGGGCGTGGCGTCTGTCTCTTGCCTGTAGACAGCTCTCTAGGGAAGGTCAGCCTGCTTTTGGAGGTGACCCTGCGTGCTCCTCTGAAGGGGAAACAGCCGCACAGGATGCTGTAGAGCGTCACCCGACCGACCAAACCGTAGCGGTCCTGCGTGATAGCGGTGCTGCCGAAACCACTCAGGAGGGGCGTATTCAAGAGTGCCTGAGAGACACAACAAGACCACAAACGTCCGATCAAAATCTTCCCTTTGCTGTTCACAAACGCATCACTGCAGTGAGATCAAAGCAACCTGCAAAGTGTCGGTAGGCCGAGTCTTGCAGCAGATCTCCACAGCCGAAGTCCAGCAGCTTGATGTCGTGTGACTCAGTGGAGATCAGCAGGTTCTCCGGTTTGACGTCCCGGTGCAGGACTCCGCGGCTCTCGCAGTGTTTCAGCGCCGTGATCAGCTGCAGCAGGACTTTCTTGGCCAGAGTCTCCTCCAGACATCCGTTCTCCTCGCAGAAACTCTGGAGATCTTGGCAAGGAACGGGGCGCTCCAGGATCATGGTGTAGCGTCTGCGATGGTCGAACCACTCCAGCAGCTGCAGGACGTTTGGGCAGGCAGGAGCCGAATTGACCAGGGTCATCAACGCCACCTCCAGCGGCAGCAGACCCTGACCTTCCTGCAGAGACCAAAGATCCGTTACATCCAGAGCTGAATGCAGATTCACAACAGATTCACCTTCAACTCACCACTTTCAGCTTCTCAGGCGTCCTGCTTTTGCAAACGTGCTTGATGGCAACCTGTGAACAGATCAACCGCAGGAAATCACGCCTTCACTGATATCGCCAACTCTAAAAGCTGTTTGAAGGAGGCAGGGAAGGAAACGTCTTACTGGCAGTCTGTCGGACCTGCGTATCCCAGCATGCACCGAGCCGATCCACCTCGGCCCAGCAATGGGCCCTTGGCATACGCTTCTGAAACGCACAAGAACATGTATAAACAGAACATTTTCTATTAATAACTGAGTCATGACATCTTTGATAATCCTGACCTCTGCGGGAGCGTTTGGCTGGTCTTGTGTTGGAGGTGGACGGCCCTTCATCCTCCCGGCCGCCGCTCTGCCGCTTCCTCTTCCTGTGAGGCTGATCTGTGGACACAGAAACAGCCAGGTCAGAAGGCAGAGGCGCGATGTATCCTGGTAGCTCTTGGCTCAGGGGCTGCTCTGGGTCACGATCACCAGAGCCTCGTCTCCCATCCTCCTGAGCAGCCGTCTGAGAGATAGCAGCGCTCCTGGATCTGGAGCGGCCGAGGCTGAAATATTACACACTTACAATACTTCATACTGTTTTATTAACAGTCAATAATCAAAACCTTATTTAGCACAGTTTATCTGTCACGTGGAACAAGACACGCATCACTTAACTTCAATATAACAGGTTGCACAAGCTGTCAAACAATGCACATACCAATAATAAATATCCTAAAATAATCCATTAAAAAACATACCTCGTCTTTCGTCCGAGTGAGCCATTGACGACTTCCTCCAAACTCCAAATAGGGAGAAAAAAAGAAAATGTATAAAATAAAATGAAATACAATAACAATACAAGACACAACTGCAGTAATAAGTTTAGTTATAGAACAAATAACAGTTTAAAACTCTTCTCCAAGAAAATCCGCTGATCTCCGTCTGAAATAAAAGTCTTCTTCTCGGAATCCTCCGATGAGCTTCAGAAAGCAACAAGATCTGATCAGAAAATACTCAAATGTCTCCTCGTCTCACAACCAACAGATAGCGATGGGTTCGAGTGTTTATATATTCAGGCGGAACTCATAACACACGTCGCTATAGCAACTAAGACGCGAATCACGCCGGCGCTTACGTCAGTTCCGCATCGCTCGTACATCTCAGCACGAGTTGAATATTTATGCAATTATTCATTTCTTTTTAAATTAAATTTTTATAATAGATTTCATTTTAATTATTTAACTGTTTAAAAACAGCTTTAAATGACAATTCAAGGAGTTTCATTTGCAAGATTTCATACAACAGTTCAATAAACGACGCTGATATTAAATGACTTACATTGTATGACTGCAACACTTTTTCATGATTTCGCTCTGCTTCGTCAAAGAAAATAGTTTTAAATGAGTTTGGTTTATGCATGAATGTGCGTTTTTAAACGAACGAGTCAATGATTCAGTTAGACACTCATTAAGAACAGACTCCTGAATGAATCAGTCTTTTGAACGAATCATTTGAACTATGATTCGCTGTTTTAGTTTCAATTGTAAAATACTATTTGAGTTATTTTAATACTTATTTTAATATATATATAGGCCATCGTAAAATATGCTACTGTATGAACTACACTGCAAAAAAACTGCTGTTCTTGTTTAGATTTGTTTCATTGTTGTCCAGCCAAAATATTCAAAAAAATCTTCAATTAGAGGGATTTTCAAGACTGACAGACTTTTCAAGAAAAATCTCTCACTTAATTTTGACTCACTTTTTCTTAAAAGGAAGCAATAATTATAGTATATATTTTTATTTTTCTATTTTTATTTTTGCTGTGTTGCACATTTTATATTTTGTATATTGTACATAATTCTCTTTATATCTGTCTTGTCTTGTTATCGTGTTGCACTGTAGAGTTTTTGTCACTAAAACAAATTCCTCGTATGTGCAAACATACCTGGCAATAAAGTGATTCTGATTCTGATTCTGATCATTTTGATTTCTAGATATTTTTTTCCGGAAACGTATGTAAGAAAAGCATATTTTGCAGTTCGGCAACAAAAACAAAATTGGTCATAAAATTGAAAAACAGAAGGGAAGGACTAAAAGGAAGTCCAGCTATTCTTGTCTGGTGACCATCTGTTAAAAATGAGCATAAATTATATTATTATTTGGTAAGCTATTGTCACTTTTAATATGGGGTGTAAGCTGTTTTGTCTGTCATTACAAATGTCCCTATAGTGAAGTTTGCTGATATGATCAAACCAGTGTGCTTTAAAAAATAAATAAAATAAACTGAGCTGCATTAAAACACAATGGAGCTCAGCAAGAGTTTTCTGCTTGTAATTATGGAAATTGCTTGATTTATTGACTTGTCTCTAAGGATCCTCGCTCTTACAATACTAAACACAATGAAAATGAATTGACTTTGAAAGACACAGACCTTGTTTATGTCTGTGTTGTGGTTTGTGATGGTGACCCCGAGACCTTTTGTACGCTGCCATCTAGTGGTCGTTTTATGTTGTTGACATTTTTGCGGTTGATATTCATTTTAGTAGAGTTGCATAATGTATTGTTGGAAATTAGCACAAATGAATATAGAGCCAATTCATTTATTTATTTATTTAAAAGTTTTTGCCATAAAACAACATATATTGACATTTGTATTTCATATTAAAATCAGTCTACAGTAAAATGTACTACAGATTCACTCAGAAACTGCATTTGTTGTAACGACTTGTGGATGTAGCTTCAAATAATTCTATTAAGATACATTGGGTATTAACATAGCCTGTTTTCGTTGTCCTATAGGCTTTCTAAATTTCTAAATCATTAACATTCCATTTTAAAATGAACAATATCATAAATTCATTTACATGAACCTATAACACGCATATATTCTTTATTCTCACATTTACTGAACTTCTAGAACATAGAAGGATACTCTATTTTATTTAATTTTTCCCTGGTGCTTCTTACATGGCTGAATAAATTCAAATGTAATATAGGTTAAGATTAAAATACATCTGCAGTATAAAGGAAACACAAATTAGGGCTTAGCGTCTTTCCATTAACATCAAACAGTAAACGCGCAAGTGTTTAGGGGTCATTATTTAAGAAAAATAATTCGAAAAAGGTATTGCAGCAGAAAAGCAAACTTCAAAAACCTGTTCTAAAATTATGTTATTACTATAGGTAAATGTTGTAAGGTACGGGTAAGGTTTGTTGAATAAAGGTTTGTGTTGTAGAATACAGTTAGGTCCTGCAGAATACAGGTAAGGTTTGTTGAATAAAGGTTAGTGTTGTACAGTACAGGTAAGTCCTATAGAGTACAGATAAGTTCTGTAGCATACAAGTAAGGTTTGTTGACTAAAGATAAGTGTTTTAGAGTACAGGTACAATTTGTTGACTGAAGGTAAATGTTGTAGAATACAGGTAAGGTTTGTTGACTGAAGGTCAGTGTTTTAGAGTACGAGTAAGGTTATCTTCTTGAAGAGGGGGAACCCCACTGTCCTGCCGGGACGATGGCAGCCGGGTATTCGATGGGCGCGTGGGAGAAGTGGCGTCTCGTGTGCTTGGCACCTCTTTCCGTGGAGGATATTGAAGATATCTTTCATTTCGGAACTTTGATTACGGGGCTATTGCTGATCGGATTGGGCATAGCCCTGGTATATCGACAAATTGAGAGAACGAGGGCAGCTGTCCACAGCCCCACAAGGCTGCCTGGAATAACTGAAGTAGTGGGCAGATCTGTCGGGACTCAGACTGTGGTTGTAAACCGCACTTTGGATAACATCATGGGAAGCTCGAGGCTTTGCATCGAAAAATGGATCAATTTGGGGACCACAATGGACAATAGAGTTGTTCGGGTAAACTGCTTACGACTACTCGCACTTTTAAGCCTAAACAAATTCCATTCCTATCTGGTTTCGACTCCTCTACCATGCACTGCTGGAAAAACAACTCCCCGGTAGATCACGGCAGTGAAGACGCTCTCGCCTCTCCTCACTCCCACCTTTCCGCCTGCCTGGCAGACAGGTCTGGATCAACGCTGCATTGACGGCTGCCAGAGAAGGATGACTGCTCGCCAGTGGAGGATCCCAATGACCCAGAGACTTTACATTGTTTTACATGTTGTCAAAGTGTCTAAACTATCTTCTTCTATTGCTGAGGTGTTTTTTTTCCCCGTTATCACACTGTGGTCCTGTCATGAGTGAGGGTCTGAGGCGTGCGGATCCATATGCAGGCTTTTATTAAACGAAGGCATGGTCATAGCAGGCAGGCGTCAAACAGGGCAAACAGATGTATAGGAGGCGAGGCAATAACAAAATCCAGAAACAGGCGATGGTCAGGTCAGGCAGCAAACAATCAGAAAACCGAAAAACAGACAGGGTCAAAACCAGGGAACTCAGAAACAATAATCCACGAACGATCTAACAAAGAAACAGGCGAAACAATGCAACCTGCAGGTGAGTGGCTTGCTACAGTTTTTATAGTCCTGGAACAGGAAGTAGCAGCAGAGGAGTGATCGCAGATCACCCAGGGTAAGAGCCCTCTTCTGGCTTGGTGACATAGCCCCCCTCCTAGGAGCGACTCCTGGCACTCCATAAAACAAACAAAAAACACTGTGAGCTTGGGAGGGGGTTCCAGGAGGGGGTCAGCAAACGGAGTCCAAGGAGGAAGAGATGGAGGGAGGAGCCAGGGAGAAAACAGGAGGAGTCCGGAGCGGGAGGCGATCCAGAGCCCAGCCATGATGGTCAGTGGTGGAGCCGACGGAGGGAGGAGCCATGGAGAGGTAACTGTCATCGACTCCATGGGGCCGACCGATGGCAGCGGAGCTGGTGGTCGAGGAGACTGAGGCGGAGGCGGAGAGCCGAAGAGCCAGGGTGACACAGAGGCGCTGGAGGTCCTAGGCGACACCGCAGGCTTCGGCAACTGATGCGGAGACGGGGGACGAGAAGGACGCGGTGAAGCCAGAGGACTGAGGTGGAGCCGGGGGGAGGGAGGAGCCTGACAGAGCCGGAGGGATGGAGGGACGAGGCGAAGCTGGAGGAGTGGAATCCTGAGGCGACGGATGGTCGACGACCGACCAAGGCGTAGCTGGAGAGACGATGGAGCCTGGTGGAGCTGGTGGACTGACGGAGCACGGTGGAGAGGAGGGAGCTAGAAGCCCAGGGGGAGCCGATGGGTCTACAAGCCGAGGTGGAGTCTGGGACTCGGAGGCGGAACGATGAAGCGAGGGATCCTTCACCCACGGCGGCGATGGAGACTGGCAGACCCGTGGTGAGCTCCAGGTGGAGGGCAGAGGATGAGTGCAGGGGCTGCTGGGATCCATCGACGACGTGTAGCAAGGGTGGGAGGGTGGGATAACTTGAGGTTTTGCACGAGGCGCGGGCACTGGAGGCTTTGCACGGCAGGTGGCCATCTTGGGAAGCGGCTCTGGGCAGGCGGCGGCCATCTTGGGAAGCGGCTCTGGGCAGGCGGCGGCCATCTTGGGAAGTGGCTCTGGGCAGGCGGCGGCCATCTTGGGCAGCAGCTCGGGGAAGGCGGCCATCTTGGGCAGCGGCTCTGGGAAGAAGGCGGCCATCTTGGGCAGCGGCTCTGGGAAGAAGGCGGCCATCTTGGGCAGCGGCTCTGGGAAGAAGGCGGTCATCTTGGTCAGCGGCTCTGGGAAGAAGGCGGCCATCTTGGGCAGCGGCTCTGGGAAGGCAGCCATTACTGGAGTTGATGCTGTATCCTTTTCCTCCTCAACACCCAACGTGAAAGCTGACCCCACAGTCACTAAACCGAACTCAATAAACTGTGCAAGCGACTCACGTGGACCCTCACGAACAAGTTTTGTCTTGAGTGGCTGATTTACTCCCTCATGATACAACTCAATCAATAAGCAGTCAGGTATGTCAGAGAGGTAAGCCATGTCCAGAAACTCTTGAGTATAATCCTCAATTGATCGAGTGCCTTGCTTGAGGGCCAATAAGCGTCTAGCGAGGGTCCTACCTGGACATGGATCAGGTGAAAAGCCGCTGGATCCTGGTGTGAGGTTGCATTCTGTCATGAATGAGGGGCCTGAGGCGTGCGGATCCATATGCAGGCTTTTATTAAACGAAGGCATGGTCATAGCAGGCAGGCGTCAAACAGGGCAAACAGATGTATAGGAGGCGAGGCAATAACAAAATCCAGAAACAGGCGATGGTCAGGTCAGGCAGCAAACAATCAGAAAACCGAAAAACAGACAGGGTCAAAACCAGGGAAATCAGAAACAATAATCCACGAACGATCTAACAAAGAAACAGGCGAAACAATGCAACCTGCAGGCGAGTGGCTTGCTACAGTTTTTATAGTCCTGGAACAGGAAGTAGCAGCAGAGGGAGTGATCGCAGATCACCCAGGGGTAAGAGCTCCCTCTGCTGGCTTGGTGACAGGTCCCCTAGGAGCACAGTCTGGGTTTGTTTTTTGTTTTTTCTCGCCTCACCCTTCCTCATGTAAATGCTGTACTTCCTTATTTCTGTCATCCCATCATGTCTAACCCCATCTTGTATCTGGATGTGGATGGGATGATGGCTCAAAGCATTTCACTACATGTCGTTACTCGTATGTCTGTGTATGTGACCAATGGAATTTGAATTTGATTTGATTTGATTTGATTTGACTAAAGGTAAGTCCTGTAGAATACAGGAAAGGTTTGTTGAATGAAGCTAAGTGATTTAGAAAACAGGTAAGTCCTGTGGAATAGATGTAAGGCTTGTTGAATTAAGGTAAGTAATTTAGAAAACAGGTAAGTCCTCTAGAATACAGGTAACGTATGTTGACTAAAGGTAAGAGTACAGGTACAGCTTGTTAACTAAAGGTAAGTCCTGTAGAATGCAGATTAGGTCTGTTGATTAAAGGTAAGTCCAGTAGAATACATGTAAGATTTGTTGAATGAAGGTAAGTGATTTAGAAAACAGGTAAGTCCTGTAGAATACAGGTATGCTTTCTAGACTAAAGGTAAGTGTTTTAGAGTACAAGTAAGGTCTGTTGAGTTAAGATATGTCCTCTAGAATACAGGTAAAGTTTGTTGACTAAAAGTAAGTCTCGCAGAATACAGGTAAGGTTTGTTGAATAAAAGTAGGTGTTTGGCAAAAAAATCATATTTAATGTGTCCAAAAGCAGTCTAAAGAGATAAAGACAGATAAAAGACTGAAGTAAATGCATGTAAACACAAATGTAAATGTATCTTTATACACTATATTGACAAAAGTTTTGGGTCACCCACTTCCAATAAACAGGTTGAACTACTTTATTATTAATTTTATCATTAAATTTAGTATGTATTTATTATTATAATATCCATGAGTACAAATCGTAATGTTAAAGCATACAATGATGTTCTAGGGAATTGTGGATACAGATTTATGGACAGGACTCTAACATGACAATGCCTCTGTGTATAAGGCAAGTTTAAATAACAAATGATTGATTGAGTCACTGTGGAAGATCTTGACTGTTCTTCATAAAGCCTGATCCCAGCTGAACACTTCTGAGTGTGCGAGTTTAAATAACGCAGCTGTAACGTAGTAACAAACACAACACGACTGGTGTCTGATTCAGAAGCAAATCCACAAGAGCACAAGAACAATGTCAGAGCTGTAGCCCAAGACTGATGATACACAGGGCAATTGAGAATAGGTAACAGATCTTTATCTGGATCGTTTAGATCAGTCTGCGGGCTCCATGTATCATCAGTCTGCGAGCCTCATTGCTTCAGGACAGGTCCAGCTCCAGTCTACAGCCATGATCCCGGTCCATATCAGTGTCATTTTCCAGCAATAAAACCAACAACTGAAAATAAACAAATGTAAAAATATTTTGGAGTAAAGAGTGATTTTCTTTCACAATACACTTCAGTCTTCAGTGTTGTTTGCATATTTTAAGGTTTCCTCAGATTGATTGATTTCCTTGATTTGAGAAATTTACACAATAACAATGTCAGTTTCACACTTGAGTTTATTCTGATTTGAACTTTCATGGTATTCACAAGTTGGTCCAAGTATCTGTAAACAAAAACGTTTGTAAAAATTACATTTATATTATTTTACTTTTTAACTCTAATCTAAAATTGAAACAATGAGGTCAATGTAATTGCAGTCTCATAGTTATGTTGGGCATATCCTACATTCACTCTTTGGTCTGCTATGGTTTAAAATCCAAATCGCATTCTCTCGTGTTCATAAAAGTGTGTAACACCCTTCCATACAGTGATCATAAAGTATGGGTAAAACTCACAAAACCTTCTCAGGGATTTGACGTAGAAGGTAATTTCATAAATGTTCCCAAAGCAGTCAGTAGTAGTGTTAAAACAGTCAGGTGCTGTAGACGGTGACTTTGTGACTGATCTCCTGAAGCAGTTCTTTCACAGCCTTATCCACATCCACCAGTTCATTGGCCTTGTCCTCCAGCAGCTTCTGATCTACATCATAGTTCTTCTCAGGATCTGAAAAACACAGACATATTGTTCTTTTAAGCGAGAACATTTAAAAAGTTAATGTTTTGTGATGGTTCTCTTCTAATGCTTTAATTAGAGATGCGTTATTGACATACTTTTTAGCAGCTGGAGTTTGTCGCTGGCCTGTAGCAGCCATGTTTTGGCTTCCTGTTGGAGTTTCTCTGCTCTTTTCTTGGCCTCTGCCACTCCTTCTGCTTTCTGTGTGATCACCTGCTCGACACTACTGTACTTGTCCTTCAGCTCTGAATCCAGATCCTGCATAAACAGTCATGTATAGTATAGGTTACAAACCCACAACACTTCTTAGCAGAGATGACGTATCATATCCAGGTGATTCATGCACCTTTTTGAGCTGCTCAGCAAGTGCAAGATGGCGCCGTTGAGGTCGGCTGCCGTCACGACCGCTCCGGCAAAACTTTCTGTTTTTTTTGTTAAGTATGTTTGTATTTTAAATAGTCTACGCTGTTTTCTTTATATAAGATGGCTATTACTACATATGACCGAGCCACTCTTATATCTATTGGTGTACAATGCACCCACCTTTCGCCGTTTTTAAACCCGGACCCATGTTGGCCGAGCGAGATCCTGTCGAAGACAAAAGGACGCGACCCGCACCGGCATCCACGAGGGAAACGAGCCGGCATCAGGAACAGGTTGAGGGCACGCTCACGCCGCGCTCCCCTACCTAGTGTCCTGTTAGCCAACGTCCAGTCTCTGGAAAACAAGCTCGATGACCTCAGGGCAAGGATCAAGTTCCAGAGAGACATGGTGCGGGACTGCAACCTCCTCTGCTTCACCAAGACATGGCTGAACCCAGTGGTACGCCATACAACCGGCCGAGTTTTTCTCTGTTTACCGCATGGACAGAACAATGGAGTCGGGGAAGACAAGAGGAGGTGGAGTGTGTCTGATGGTGAACAATCGCTGGTGCGAGTTGTTTACCAACCCTCTCTCACGCTCCTGCACACCAAACCTGGAACTTCTGACCATCAATTGTCGCCCTTTCTATCTTCCACAAGAATTCAGCTCGGTCATAGTCAGTGCCGTTTATATTCCACCTCAAGCACGATCACCTAACATCACACCAGTCACAGCACCGGGACGCCGCACTCATTGTGATGGGGGATTTTAACAGTGCAAACCTCAAGCGCGCACCGCCAAACTTTCACTGCCAACTCACCTGCCCACCAGGGGCGAAAGGACACTGGATCACTGCTACACACCCTTCATAGAGAGCTACAAGGCAAAATCATGCCCACCGTTTGGTAAATCGGACCATGACGCCATCTTCCTCGTGCCTGTTTACAAACAGAGGCTGAAACAGGAAGCCCCGGTACAGAGGGAGGTGTCACGCTGGTCTGACCATTCGGTGGCCGCTCTGCAGGACGCTTTGGATGACGCAGACTGGGCCATGTTCAGGTGTAGCTCCGAGGACGTCAACGTGTTCACAGAAGCAGTGATGGGATTCATCGGAAACTAGCGGATGACACGGTAGAGAAAACAGTCATCAGGACGTTTCCCAACCAGAAGCCGTGGGTAAACCGTGGGTAAACTATCCACGACTCTCTGAGATCCCGCTCCGCAGCCTATAACACGGGGATAGTGTTACGAGCCTCCCGTTTGTCTAGGGGCACGCAAGGCTGTAACAAATAAAGTCTACAAAACAAAAAAAAAAAGCTCGGACGGTCACATCAATCCCTGATCCAGAAAAGCACAAACGCAGTCTCGAATAAATATCTTTCATTTATTTAAGAACAGATGAATAACAGAGGAAGCAAATCTTCAGGAGAGGGCAAGGCCAACATAATAAACAAACTACAAACTACAAACTACAAAATATAAATAACCTACTCAAACGAAAATAAATAAATAACAGAGTCTTACCTTAGATATTTAATCTCTCCTGAAACAGTCTACAGTCCTCGTGTTTCAAACAGTCCATCATTGTTCCTGTGCCGAAGAAACCTCTTGCCTCTTGCCTGAATGATTACCGCGCGCAGTTCTGACGACGGTAGAGATGAAGTGCTTTGAGAGACTCGTCAGAGACTTCATCACCGCATCACTACCGGACACACTCGACCCACTACACCCGCCCCACCGCCAGAACCGGTCCCACGGAGGATGCCATCACACACCTCCTCCACACAACCACGAGCCACCTGGATTTTAGAAAAGGGAACTATGTGAAATTGCTGTTCGTGGACTATAGTTCAGCGTTCAACACCATAGTTCCCTCCACACTCACCTCGAAGTTGGAGGTCCTGGGACTCAGCCCATCCCTGCGTCACTGGATCACCAACTTCCTGACCGACAGACCACAAGCCGTGACGGATGGGAAAACACACCTCATCCTCCTCACTCTCAGCACTGGAGCCCCTCAGGGTTGTGTTCTGAGCCCCCTGTTGTACTCGCTGTACACACATGACTGTGTGGCCACTACAAACTCCATCACCATCATTAAATTTGCTGACGACACTGTCGTGGTGGGCCTGATATCCAACAACGATGAGATGGTCTACCTTCAGGAGAACAATCTGCTCCTGAACGTCAGAAAAACAAAGGAGTTAATAGTGGACTTCAGCACGAAGCAGGTGCGCTCTTACCATCCCATCATGATCAAAGGGGACCCCGGTGGAGAGAGTGGACAGTTTTCGGTACCTGGGTGTTCACATCACGCAGGACCTGTCTTGGTCCTGTCACATCAACACCCTGGTGAAGAAGGCCCGGCAGCGTCTATACCATCTGAGGCGCTTAAGGGACTTCAGACTCCCATCTCAGGTGCTCAGGAACTTTTACACCTGCACCATTGAGAGTGTCCTGACGGAAACATCACCTCCTGGTTCGGGAACAGCACCATGCAGGACAGGCGAGCCCTTCAGAGGGTGGTGCGGTCAGCTGAGCGCACCACCCGCACTGACCTCCCTGTGCTGCAGCACATCTACAACAAGCGGTGCTGTACCAGGGCCAGGAAGATCGTGGAAGACCTCGGCCATCCCAACAATGGACTCTTCTTTCTGTTGCGTTAAGGAAAGCACTTTCGTTCCCTGAAGGCAAACACAGAGAGAATGAGGAGGAGCTTCTTCCCGCAGAGCCATTCGAGTCTGAACCAGAGAACACCCAGCGCCTAATCACCGGGATTCCCATGTTCACCCCTCTTTCCCCAGATACCCACTTACAACTGGACAATCAATCAATCAATCATTTTTATTTATATAGCGCTTTTAACAACACAGGTTGCATCAAAGCACTGTACAGTATAATGACAGGGATATATAGTGACGAGAGTGACCAATTTCTTATTAAATGCAGAGACGGTCTCTGTAGTCAATTCAACGATAGTCACTAGAAGTTAAGTGTCCCCAACCAAGCAAGCCAGAGGCGACAGCGGCAAGGAAACAAAACCCCATGCATATAGAATGGAGAAAAAAAACCTTGGGAGAAACCAGACTCAGTTGGGGTCAGTTCTCCTCTGACCGGACGCCCAGCACTTAACCTCCAGTTCAATTTTAAACGCAGCTGTGTCAGGTAGTGTAAATGACTTAGTGTGTGCGTGTGTGTGTGTGCATCAGGATCTGGTGATCTGTCGACGGGCGCATCTAGGTTTTCTGGTCTCTGATGAACATAATCTCTGGGTGCTGATCCACCATCTAGTCTGGATACAAACTGTGAAAACAGATTGAGAAAGAAACAGGACTAATATTAGCGTAGATGCCATTCTTTTTACGATGTCACAAGTACATCGTATTTTAGAGTAGTGTTCCCGGTTCCAGCAAATCTAAGTAATGCAGCCTAAAAATCCTTTAACGGATTTGAATAATAAAAGGTGTGTTGGTGTGTTATGTGTAGGCTAAGTTAAAAGATGTGTCTTTAATCTAGATTTAAACTGGCAGAGTGTGTCTGCTTCCCGAACAGAGTTAGGGAGATTGTTCCAGAGTTTAGGTGCTAGATAGGAAAATGATCTGCCGCCCGCAGTTGATTTTGATATTCTAGGTATTATCAAATGGCCAGAGTTTTGAGAACGCAGCGGACGTGCAGGACTATAATGTGATAAGAGCTCGCTCAAGTATTGAGGAGCTAAACCATTCAGGGCTTTATAGGTAATTAATAGGATTTTAAAATCTATTCGATGTTTGATAGGAGCCAGTGCAGTGTTGACAGAACTGGGCTAATGTGATCATACTTCCTAGTTCTAGTAAGGACTCTGGCTGCTGCGTTTTGGACTAGCTTAAGTTTGTTTATTAAGCGTGCAGAACAACCACCCAATAAAGCATTGCAATAATCTAACCTTGAGGTCATAAACGCATGAATTAATATTTCTGCATTAGAGGTTGAAAGCATAGGTCGTAATTTAGATATATTTTTAAGATGGAAAAACGCAGTTTTACAGATGCTAGAAACATGATTTTCAAAGGAAAGATTGCGGTCAAACAGCACACCTAGGTTCCTAACTGATGATGAAGAATTAACAGAGCAGCCATCAAGTGATAGGCTGTGTTCTAGATTATTATATGTGGGGTTTTTAGGTCCAATTATTAGCACCTCTGTTTTTTCAGAATTTAACATTAAGAAGTTACTCATCATCCAGCTTTTTATATCGACTATGCATTCTGTTAGATTCTCAATTTGGTGTGTATCACCAGGCTGCGCTGAAATATAGAGCTGAGTATCATCAGCATAGCAGTGAAAGCTAACACCATGACTCCTGATAATATCTCCCAGAGGTAACATGTAAAGGTTGAAAAGTAACGGTCCTAGCACTGAGCCTTGAGGAACTCCATATTTCACTTTTGATCGATATGATACCTCCACATTCAGTGCTACAAACTGATAGCGGTCAGATAGATATGATTTAAACCATGCTAAGGCGCTTCCTCTAATGCCAACATAGTTTTCTAGTCTATCCAAGAGAATGTTGTGATCGATAGTATCGAATGCTGCGCTAAGATCTAATAGCACTAATAACGAGATAAAACCACGATCAGATGATAGAAGCAGGTCATTAGTAACTCTAATGAGAGCAGTCTCAGTACTATGGTACGGTCTAAAACCTGATTGGAAATCCTCACAGACACCATTTTTTTCTAAAAAGGAATACAGTTGTGAGGATACTACCTTTCTAGTATCTTTGACAGAAAAGGAGATTAGAGATTGGTCTGTAATTTACTAAGTCTTTGGGACAATTACACTGGACAATACTCCACTAGTCACTTTACATTGGACATTCACACAGCCACTTTATATTTTATACTTTATTTTATTTTTTACCTTTTATACTTTGTACACTTCTTCGTATATATATATTTTTATATTTTATATTTTTCGTTTTCTATTCCGACGCTGGAAGGTTGTAAAAAACATTTCACTGCATGTCGTACCATGTATGTATGTGTATGTGACAAATCAAATTTGAATTTGAATTTTTGAAGTGCCTTGATGCTGTCCGCCTCTTTCTCTGTGCTGTTCGCTGGTGGAGGTGTTGAGTGCCTTTTCTTTCAGCAAAGCTACATCGCTTTCCAACTTCAGCAGCCTTCGAGCGGTGTTACTCAGTTTTAGCTCCAAGTCCAACGCATTTTAAACAAAAGAGTCACAAATTGCTTCAAAGATCAAGTCCAAATTACTAATGACTAAAGAATGGCTAAAACGGTCCCCTTTGGAACCAATGGCTAGAAATGTAGACTTACGGAGACCAGCAGGTCTTGCGTTCCCTTGATGTCAGCGCTGGCCTGTTTCAGAGCCTCGGTCACTGAACTCTGGGCGCGCGCTCAGCCTGCTGCAAGGCCTCCTTCACCATCTCAGAGGTGTCTTTCACATCCGTCGCCTCCTTTCTGTGAAAACCAGACAATATACAAACATTTACATTCATTTCCAGTTATTATTGTCATTTGACTGCACAGACACTACATTTTACTTTACTATTCTCCTGTTTGATACTCTTAAGTGCTTTGACACAATCTGTATTGTTAAAAGCGCTATATAAATACAGTTAACAATGAACCGGTCAGTAGGTGGCAATGCTACCACATTCCACAGATATGGTACATTTTAGTGAAGTGCTTCTCAACCAGAATCCCACTCAAAATTGCTCATTCCAAAAATAGTTTTTCCTTCACGTCAGATTTTTCTACTAAATGTTTTTGCTTTCGACAATTATTTGTACGACAAAGAAGTCTTGTACTACGCCTTAATTAAAAATGCTATAAAGACATGATTTCTATTTTCCTCTGATACTTTTTGTTCCAGTCAATTTTCACATTTTAATGATTTAGAAAACATTATTTCATGCCTATTTTTGTTTATAAATACCTGAAGGCAAATACATATCTATAAATAGATGTACTCCCGACAGCCGCAGATTCTCTCTCTCTCTCTCTCTCTTTCTGTCCTTCTTTTATTCCTTTCTTTACTCTTTCTTTCTTCAGAAACTGACAGAATTAAACTGACCGTACATAAAGAGCGAGAGATATGTTGCCATATAATATTCTCCATAAACTCTTGCACAATGACTTCCTCACAACACTCACACATGCATCAAAAACAGAATTGTGATAAACTCCAAAACAATTGCCTGATATTAACACAAAAATATCAGAATTCAGAGGAATTTAGTCATTTCTTCAGCTCTGGAATGGGATTCGTGCTGTAAAGGCTTTTAACAAGTGGGTTTAATGAGGGTTTAACAAGTCAGGGATAAGGTTACCTTTCTGATCTTCTTTGTGAGGCCAGCATCGTCACATTTATTAATTCAAGTGTTTTAAAAGAAACCTTAACACTTACACAGCTTACTGCTAAATGAGCAAATAATGTCAGATCATTTCAAACCTGCTGTTTTTTATATTTGTATTTCACACACACTCAAAAATGAAGGTACAAAAGCTGTCACTGGGCGATGCGTTTTTAAAAAATACACTTTTGTACCTATTAGGTTGTCACACGTGTGGACTCTTTTGTTGTTGTTTTGTCTTCTCCCATGTGTTCAGTGTCACCTACTTTCTATTAATTGTCTAACTGTGTCTTGTTAATTTAGTCAATTCCTGTGTGTATTTAAGTTCCAGTTTGCTTCTGTTTAATCGTCAGTTCTCGTCTTTAATGCGTGTGGTCCTTTTTGTCCTGCCTGCTTGCAGCTATATTGCTATTTTGTTCGTTTTTAGAGGATTAAAACTGTTTTAGTTTATTTTTCTCATTGAGTGCTCCTTCTCGCAAAACCACACCGTGACATAGGCTCAAATATGTACCTTTACGAACTAATATGTACCTTTTAAGCTACCAAAATGGACCCTTTAGGTACAAACATGTCCCTTTTAAAAATCTACCGCCCCAGTGACAGCTTTTGTACCTTTATTTCCAAGAGTGTTTTGCACTAAAAGGTATAATATACAGTATTATCATAATTCACTGTGTTCCTGTCATAATCCTTAGAAATAGCAGAATGTATCGCTTAAAGTGCAACATAACAAACAAATACACACATTAACCCTCTGTCCACTAAAAGACACTGCAATCATCTGCAAACGTACAGGCTTTATTCAAATATATTTACACTAAATGTATAATTGAAATTACATTTCATTATATGACCAAATTAATTTACAAAACCACAAGCTGGTTTTAGACAGCACAGACTCCTTTTGCAAACCAACTAAAAATCTATTACATCTAAACATGAATAAATATGAATTATATGTACAATTTAGTGTCTAGTGCCTCGGTCTGTTCCTCTTATTTACACAATGTCCCATTTCTCCTTTTTCTCTCTACTCTCATTCTGAAAAACACGCTTTAGCTAAAAAACCCCAATCTCTATCTGATCTCAGGCTCTGGTTTCTGCTGGTGCTGTGTGTTCAGCTCCTCCAGGATCCACACAGAGCCCCTCACCGGACTGAAGGTGACCAGGAAGCAGTTCTCCGCACTTCCTGTGTCACTCCTGCTCTCCCTATACAAACAGTCGAAAAGCATTGATCTAGACTGATCCCAACGACACAATCCAGCCGTGACTCTGCTGTGATTCAGAAAGTGTGTGTCACTGGCCTTACACCTGTTCAGTTTAACCAGGGGTGGCTCTCAATGTCCTCTAAACTGGGCCGGTCTGATGCCGATGCACTGAGACACCAGCGAATCAGCTGACGGCACTCTGTTACACACAACACAGTCTTCAGCAACACAAAAGCACACGCTTCACCTGGATCTGGACGTGACGTCTGTCTCTTGCCTGTAGACAGCTCTCTAGGGAAGGTCAGCCTGCTTTTGGAGGTGACCCTGCGTGCTCCTCTGAAGGGGAAACAGCCGCACAGGATGCTGTAGAGCGTCACCCGACCGACCAAACCGTGGCCGGTCCTGCGTGATAGCGGTGCTGCCGAAACCACTCAGGAGGGGCGTATTCAAGAGTGCCTGAGAGACACAACAAGACCACAAACGTCCGATCAAAATCTTCCCTTTGCTGTTCACAAACGCATCACTGCAGTGAGATCAAAGCAACCTGCAAAGTGTCGGTAGGCCGAGTCTTGCAGCAGATCTCCACAGCCAAGTCCAGCAGCTTGATGTCGTGTGTGACTCAGTGGAGATCAGCAGGTTCTCCGGTTTGGCGTCCCGGTGCAGGACTCCGCGGCTCTCGCAGTGTTTCAGCGCCGTGATCAGCTGCAGCAGGACTTTCTTGGCCAGAGTCTCCTCCAGACATCCGTTCTCCTCGCAGAAACTCTGGAGATCTTGGCAAGGAACGGGACGCTCCAGGATCATGGTGTGGCGTCTGCGATGGTCGAACCACTCCAGCAGCTGCAGGACGTTTGGGCAGGCAGGAGCCGAATTGACCAGGGTCATCAACGCCACCTCCAGCGGCAGCAGAGACCCTGACCTTCCTGCAGAGACCAAAGATCCGTTACATCCAGAGCTGAATGCAGATTCACAACAGATTCACCTTCAACTCACCACTTTCAGCTTCTCAGGCGTCCTGCTTTTGCAAACGTACTTGATGGCAACCTGTGAACAGATCAACCGCAGGAAATCACGCCTTCACTGATATCGCCAACTCTAAAAGCTGTTTGAAGGAGGCAGGGAAGGAAACGTCTTACTGGCAGTCTGTCGGACCTGCGTATCCCAGCATGCACCGAGCCGAATCCACCTCGGCCCAGCAATGGGCCCTTGGCATACGCTTCTGAAACGCACAAGAACATGTATAAACAGAACATTTTCTATTAATAACTGAGTCATGACATCTTTGATAATCCTGACCTCTGCGGGAGCGTTTGGCTGGTCTTGTGTTGGAGGTGGGCGGCCCTTCATCCTCCCGGCCGCCGCTCTGCCGCTTCCTCTTCCTGTGAGGCTGATCTGTGGACACAGAAACAGCCAGGTCAGAAGGCAGAGGCGCGATGTATCCTGGTAGCTCTTGGCTCAGGGGCTGCTCTGGGTCACGATCACCAGAGCCTCGTCTCCCATCCTCCTGAGCAGCCGTCTGAGAGATAGCAGCGCTCCTGGATCTGGAGCGGCCCGAGGCTGAAATATTACACACTTACAATACTTCATACTGTTTTATTAACAGTCAATAATCAAAACCTTATTTAGCACAGTTTATCTGTCACGTGGAACAAGACACGCATCACTTAACTTCAATATAACAGGTTGCACAAGCTGTCAAACAATGCACATACCAATAATAAATATCCTAAAATAATCCATTAAAAAACATACCTCGTCTTTCGTCCGAGTGAGCCATTGACGACTTCCTCCAAACTCCAAATAGGGAGAAAAAAAGAAAATGTATAAAATAAAATGAAATACAATAACAATACAAGACACAACTGCAGTAATAAGTTTAGTTATAGAACAAATAACAGTTTAAAACTCTTCTCCAAGAAAATCCGCTGATCTCCGTCTGAAATAAAAGTCTTCTTCTCGAATCCTCCGATGAGCTTCAGAAAGCAACAAGATCTGATCAGAAAATACTCAAATGTCTCCTCGTCTCACAACCAACAGATAGCGATGGGTTCGAGTGTTTATATATTCAGGCGGAACTCATAACACACGTCGCTATAGCAACTAAGACGCGAATCACGCCGGCGCTTACGTCAGTTCCGCATCGCTCGTACATCTCAGCACGAGTTGAATATTTATGCAATTATTCATTTCTTTTTAAATTAAATTTTTATAATAGATTTCATTTTAATTATTTAACTGTTTTAAAAACAGCTTTAAATGACAATTCAAGGAGTTTCATTTGCAAGATTTCATACAACAGTTCAATAAACGACGCTGATATTAAATGACTTACATTGTATGACTGCAACACTTTTTCATGATTTCGCTCTGCTTCGTCAAAGAAAATAGTTTTAAATGAGTTTGGTTTATGCATGAATGTGCGTTTTTAAACGAACGAGTCAATGATTCAGTTAGACACTCATTAAGAACAGACTCTGAATGAATCAGTCTTTTGAACGAATCATTTGAACTATGATTCGCTGTTTTAGTTTCAATTGTAAAATACTATTTGAGTTATTTTAATACTTATTTTAATATATATATAGGCCATCGTAAAATATGCTACTGTATGAACTACACTGCAAAAAAACTGCTGTTCTTGTTTAGATTTGTTTCATTGTTGTCCAGCCAAAATATTCAAAAAATCTTCAATTAGAGGGATTTTCAAGACTGACAGACTTTTCAAGAAAAATCTCTCACTTAATTTTGACTCACTTTTTCTTAAAAGGAAGCAATAATTATAGTATATATTTTTATTTTTCTATTTTTATTTTTGCTGTGTTGCACATTTTATATTTTGTATATTGTACATAATTCTCTTTATATCTGTCTTGTCTTGTTATCGTGTTGCACTGTAGAGTTTTTGTCACTAAAACAAATTCCTCGTATGTGCAAACATACCTGGCAATAAAGTGATTCTGATTCTGATTCTGATCATTTTGATTTCTAGATATTTTTTTCCGGAAACGTATGTAAGAAAAGCATATTTTGCAGTTCGGCAACAAAAACAAAATTGGTCATAAAATTGAAAAACAGAAGGGGAAGGACTAAAAGGAAGTCCAGCTATTCTTGTCTGGTGACCATCTGTTAAAAATGAGCATAAATTATATTATTATTTGGTAAGCTATTGTCACTTTTAATATGGGGTGTAAGCTGTTTTGTCTGTCATTACAAATGTCCCTATAGTGAAGTTTGCTGATATGATCAAACCAGTGTGCTTTAAAAATAAATAAAATAAACTGAGCTGCATTAAAACACAATGGAGCTCAGCAAGAGTTTTCTGCTTGTAATTATGGAAATTGCTTGATTTATTGACTTGTCTCTAAGGATCCTCGCTCTTACAATACTAAACACAATGAAAATGAATTGACTTTTGAAAGACACAGACCTTGTTTATGTCTGTGTTGTGGTTTGTGATGGTGACCCCGAGACCTTTTGTACGCTGCCATCTAGTGGTCGTTTTATGTTGTTGACATTTTTATGGTTGATATTCATTTTAGTAGAGTTGCATAATGTATTGTTGGAAATTAGCACAAATGAATATAGAGCCAATTCATTTATTTATTTATTTAAAAGTTTTTGCCATAAAACAACATATATTGACATTTGTATTTCATATTAAAATCAGTCTACAGTAAAATGTACTACAGATTCACTCAGAAACTGCATTTGTTGTAACGACTTGTGGATGTAGCTTCAAATAATTCTATTAAGATACATTGGGTATTAACATAGCCTGTTTTCGTTGTCCTATAGGCTTTCTAAATTTCTAAATCATTAACATTCCATTTTAAAATGAACAATATCATAAATTCATTTACATGAACCTATAACACGCATATATTCTTTATTCTCACATTTACTGAACTTCTAGAACATAGAAGGATACTCTATTTTATTTAATTTTTCCTGGTGCTTCTTACATGGCTGAATAAATTCAAATGTAATATAGGTTAAGATTAAAATACATCTGCAGTATAAAGGAAACACAAATTAGGGCTTAGCGTCTTTCCATTAACATCAAACAGTAAACGCAAAGTGTTTAGGGGTCATTATTTAAGAAAAATAATTCGAAAAAGGTATTGCAGCAGAAAAGCAAACTTCAAAAACCTGTTCTAAAATTATGTTATTACTATAGGTAAATGTTGTAAGGTACGGGTAAGGTTTGTTGAATAAAGGTTTGTGTTGTAGAATACAGTTAGGTCCTGCAGAATACAGGTAAGGTTTGTTGAATAAAGGTTAGTGTTGTACAGTACAGGTAAGTCCTATAGAGTACAGATAAGTTCTGTAGCATACAAGTAAGGTTTGTTGACTAAAGATAAGTGTTTTAGAGTACAGGTACAATTTGTTGACTGAAGGTAAATGTTGTAGAATACAGGTAAGGTTTGTTGACTGAAGGTCAGTGTTTTAGAGTACGAGTAAGGTTATCTTCTTGAAGAGGGGAACCCCACTGTCCTGCCGGGACGATGGCAGCCGGGTATTCGATGGACGCGTGGGAGAAGTGGCGTCTCGTGTGCTTGGCACCTCTTTCCGTGGAGGATATTGAAGATATCTTTCATTTCGAACTTTGATTACGGGCTATTGCTGATCGGATTGGGCATAGCCCTGGTATATCGACAAATTGAGAGAACGAGGGCAGCTGTCCACAGCCCCACAAGGCTGCCTGGAATAACTGAAGTAGTGGGCAGATCTGTCGGGACTCAGACTGTGGTTGTAAACCGCACTTTGGATAACATCATGGGGAAGCTCGAGGCTTTGCATCGAAAAATGGATCAATTTGGGGACCACAATGGACAATAGAGTTGTTCGGGTAAACTGCTTACGACTACTACTTTCCAAGCCTAAACAAATTCCATTCCTATCTGGTTTCGACTCCTCTACCATGCACTGCTGGAAAAACAACTCCCCCGGTAGATCACGGCAGTGAAGACGCTCTCGCACTCCTCACTCCCACCTTTCCGCCTGCCTGGCAGACAGGTCTGGATCAACGCTGCATTGACGGGCTGCCAGAGAAGGATGACTGCTCGCCAGTGGAGGATCCCAATGACCCAGAGACTTTACATTGTTTTACATGTTGTCAAAGTGTCTAAACTATCTTCTTCTATTGCTGAGGTGTTTTTTCCCCGTTATCACACTGTGGTCCTGTCATGAGTGAGGGGTCTGAGGCGTGCGGATCCATATGCAGGCTTTTATTAAACGAAGGCATGGTCATAGCAGGCAGGCGTCAAACAGGGCAAACAGATGTATAGGAGGCGAGGCAATAACAAAATCCAGAAACAGGCGATGGTCAGGTCAGGCAGCAAACAATCAGAAAACCGAAAAACAGACAGGGTCAAAACCAGGGAACTCAGAAACAATAATCCACGAACGATCTAACAAAGAAACAGGCGAAACAATGCAACCTGCAGGTGAGTGGCTTGCTACAGTTTTTATAGTCCTGGAACAGGAAGTAGCAGCAGAGGGAGTGATCGCAGATCACCCAGGGGTAAGAGCCCCCTCTTCTGGCTTGGTGACATAGCCCCCCTCCTAGGAGCGACTCCTGGCACTCCATAAAACAAACAAAAAACACTGTGAGCTTGGGAGGGGGTTCCAGGAGGGGGTCAGCAAACGGAGTCCAAGGAGGAAGAGATGGAGGGAGGAGCCAGGGAGAAAACAGGAGGAGTCCGGAGCGGGAGGCGATCCAGAGCCCAGCCATGATGGTCAGTGGTGGAGCCGACGGAGGGAGGAGCCATGGAGAGGTAACTGTCATCGACTCCATGGGGCCGACCGATGGCAGCGGAGCTGGTGGTCGAGGAGACTGAGGCGGAGGCGGAGAGCCGAAGAGCCAGGGTGACACAGAGGCGCTGGAGGTCCTAGGCGACACCGCAGGCTTCGGCAACTGATGCGGAGACGGGGGACGAGAAGGACGCGGTGAAGCCAGAGGACTGAGGTGGAGCCGGGGGGAGGGAGGAGCCTGACAGAGCCGGAGGGATGGAGGGACGAGGCGAAGCTGGAGGAGTGGAATCCTGAGGCGACGGATGGTCGACGACCGACCAAGGCGTAGCTGGAGAGACGATGGAGCCTGGTGGAGCTGGTGGACTGACGGAGCACGGTGGAGAGGAGGGAGCTAGAAGCCCAGGGGGAGCCGATGGGTCTACAAGCCGAGGTGGAGTCTGGGACTCGGAGGCGGAGCGATGAAGCGAGGATCCTTCACCCACGGCGCGATGGAGACTGGCAGACCCGTGGTGAGCTCCAGGTGGAGGGCAGAGGATGAGTGCAGGGGCTGCTGGGATCCATCGACGACGTGTAGCAAGGGTGGGAGGGTGGGATAACTTGAGGTTTTGCACGAGGCGCGGGCACTGGAGGCTTTGCACGGCAGGTGGCCATCTTGGGAAGCGGCTCTGGGCAGGCGGCGGCCATCTTGGGAAGCGGCTCTGGGCAGGCGGCGGCCATCTTGGGAAGTGGCTCTGGGCAGGCGGCGGCCATCTTGGGCAGCAGCTCGGGAAGCGGCCATCTTGGGCAGCGGCTCTGGGAAGAAGGCGGCCATCTTGGGCAGCGGCTCTGGGAAGAAGGCGGCCATCTTGGGCAGCGGCTCTGGGAAGCATATGTCATCTTGGCTGGCTGTTTGGAAGAAGGCGGCCATCTTGGGCAGCTGCTCTGGGAAGGCAAAGATTACTGAGTTGATGCTGTATCCTTTTTCCCTCAACACCCAACGTGGAAAGCTGACCCCACAGTCACTAAACCGAACTCAATAAACTGTGCAAGGACTCACGTGGACCTCACGAACAAGTTTTTTGTCTGAGGGCTGATTTACTCCTCATGATACAACTCCAATCAATAAGCAGTCAGGTATGTTGTGAGAGGTAAGCTACAAACCAGAAACTTCTGAGTATAATCTCACTGATCGAGTGCCTTGCTTGAGGGGCCAATAATGAATGAGGGTCCTACTGGACATGGATCAGGTGAAAAGCCGCTGGATCCTGGGTGAGGTTGCATTCTGTCATGAATGAGGGGCCTGAGGCGTGGATCCACATGCAGGCTTTATTAAAACGAAGGTGTATTACAGCAGGCAGGCGTCAAACAGGGCAAACAGGATGTATAGGAGAAGTAGGCAACAACAAAATCCACAGAAACAGGCGATGGTCAGGTCAGGCAGCAAACAATCAGAAAACCGAAAACAGACAGGGTCAAAACCAGGGAAATCAGAAACAATAATCCACGAACGATCTAACAAAGAAACAGGCGTAACAATGCAACCTGCAGGCGAAAGTGGCTTGCCAGTTTTTATAGTCCTGGAACAGGAAGTAGCAGCAGAGTGGAGTGATCGCAGATCACCCAGGGGTAAGAGCTCTCTGCTGGCTTGGTGACAGTCCCCAGGAGCACAGTCTGGCTTGTTTTTTGTTTTTTTCTCGCCTCTACCCTTCCTCATGTAAATGCTGTACTTCCTATTTCTGTCATCCCATCATGTCTAACCCCCATCTGTATCTGGATGTGGATGGGATGATGGCTCAAAGCATTTACTACATGTCGATTTACGTATGTCTGTGTATGTGACCAATGGAATTTGAATTTGATTTGATTTGATTTCGATTGACTAAAGATAAGTCCTGTAGAATACAGAAAGGTTTGTTGAATGAAGCTAAGTGATTTAGAAAACAGGTAAGTCCTGTGAATAGATGTAAGGTTTGCTGAATTAAGGTAAGTAATTTAGAAACAGGTAAGTCCTCTAGAATACAGGTAACGTATGTTTACCAAAGGTAAGAGTACAGGTACAGCTTGTTAACTAAAGGTAAGTCCTGTAGAATGCAGATTAGGTCTGTTGATTGCAAGTCCAGTGAGGAATACATAAGATTTGTTGAATGAAGGTAAGTGATTTAGAAAACAGGTAAGTCCCGTAGAATACAGGTGATGCTTTCTAGACTAAAGGTGCTGTTTGAAAGTACAAGTAAGGTCTGTTGAGTTAAGATATGTCCTCTAGAATACAGGTAAAGTTTGTTGACTAAAAGTAAGTCTCGTAGAATACAGGTATGTTTGTTAATAAAAGTAGGTTACAAAAATCATATTAATGTCCAAAGCAGTCTAAAGAGATAAAGATGAGATAAAAGACTGAAGTAATGCATGTAAACACAAATGTAAATGTATTCATGCTGTCTATATTGACAAGTTTTGGGTCACCCACTTCCAATAAACAGGTTGAACTACTTTATTATTAATTTTATCATTAAATTTAGTATGTATTTATTATTATAATATCCATGAGTACAAATCGTAATGTTGTACACAATGATGTTCTTAGGAATTGTGGATACAGATTTATGGGGACAGGACTTAACATGACAATGCCTCTGTATAAGGCAAGTTTAAATAACAAAATGATTGATTGAGTCACTGTGGAAGATCTTGACTGTTCTTCATAAAAGCCTGATCTCAGCTGAACACTTCTGAGTAAAAGTAGTTTAAATAACGCAGCTGTAACGTAGGGGCACAAACACAATGCACATCAATGTCTGATTCAGAAGCAACCAATAAGAGCACAAAAACAATGTCAGAGTTGCAGCCCAAGACTGATGATACACAGGCAATTGGAGAATAGGTAATAGATCTTTATCTGGATCGTTTAGATCAGTCTGCGGGTCTATGTATCATCAGTTCATGAAGCCTTCATTGCTTCAGGACAGGTCCAGCTCCAGTCTACAGCCATGATCCTGGTCCATATCAGTGTCATTTTCCAGCAATAAACCAACAACTGAAAAATAAACAAACAAAAATATTTTGAGTAAAGAGGATTTTTTCACAATACACTCTGCCTCTTGTGTGTTGTTTGCATATTTAAAAGTTTCTTCAGATTGATTGATTTCTCTTGATTTGAGAAATTTACACAATAACAATGTCAGTTTATTAATTGAGTTTATTCTGATTTGAACTTTCATGGTATTCACAATATCCAAGTATCTGTGCAACAAAACGTTTGTAAAAATGCTACATTTATATTATTTTACTTCTTTTTAACTCTTAACTTAAAAATTGAAACAATGAGGTCACGTAATTGCAGTCTCATAGTTATGTTAAGTATATCCTACATTCACTCTTTGGTCTGCTATGGTCAGTAACCAAATCGCATTCTCTCGTGTTCATGTGCTAAAAATAATCTTCCATACAGTGATCATAAAGTATGGGTAAAACTCCACAAAACCTTTCTCAGGATTTGACGAGAAGGTACTTCTACAATGTTCCCAAAGCAGTTTGGTAGTAGTGTTAAAACAGTCAGGTGCTGGGTAGACGGACTTTGTGACTGATCTCCTGAAGCAGTCTTTTTTCACAGCCTTATCCACATCCACCAGTTCATTGGCCTTGTCTCCAGCAGTTTCTGATCTACATCATAGTTCTTCTCAGGATCTGGAAAAACACAGACATTGTTCTTTTTAAGCGAGAACATTTAAAAAAAGCGAATACTTTTGTGATGGTTCTCTTCTAATGCTTTAATTAGAGATGCGTTATTGATTACTACTTTTTGTAGCAGCTGTTTGTCAAGGCCTGTAGCAGCCATGTTTTGGCCTGTTGAGCTGCTCTTTCTTGGCCTCTGCCACCCTGCTTTCTGTAGTGATCACCTGCTCGACACTACTGTACTTGTCCTTCAGCTCTGAATCCAGATCCTGCATAAACAGTCAGTGTATATAGTATAGGTTACAAACCCACAACACTTTAGCAGAGATGATTTATCATATCCAGGTGATTCATGCACCTTTGAGCTGCTCAGCAAGTGCAAGATGGCGCCGTTGGAGTCGGCTGCCGCCACGATCGCTCCGCAAAACTTTCTGTTTTTTTTTTTGTTAAGTATGTTTGTATTTAAATGATATCACGCTGTTTTCTTTATATAAGATGGCTGTTTACTACATATGACCGAGCCACTTTATATCTATTGCGTACAATGCACCCACCTTTCGGGCCGCTTTTTAAACTCCGGACCCATGTTGGCCGAAAGCGAGATCCTGTCGAAGACAAAAGGACGCGACCGCACGGCATCCACGAGGAAACGAAATGGTATCAGAACAGGCTGAGGGCACGCCACGCCGCGCTTCCTCACTCAGTGTCCTGTTAGCCAACGTCCAGTCTCTGGAAAATGTCGCATGACCTCAGGCAAGGATCGTTCCAGAGACATGGTGCGGACTGTAACCTCCTCTTACTTCACTCAAGACATGGCTGAACCCAGTGGTACGCCATGGGCCAACCGCCGAGTTTTTCTGTTTAATGCATGGACAGAACAATGGAGTCGGGAAGACAAGAGGAGGTGGAGTGGTGGTCTGATGGTGAACAATCGCTGTGCGTAGTTGCTTCATCAACCTCACGCCCTGCACACCAAACCTGGAACTGACCATCAACTGTCGCCCTTTTCTATCTTCCACAAGCACCAGCTCGTCATAGTCAGTGCCGTTTATATTCCACCTCAAGCAGCACGATCACTCAACATCACACCAGTCGCAGCACCGGACGCCGCACTCATTGTGATGGGGGATTTTAACAGTGCAAACCTCTGCCGCACCGCCAAACTTTCACCAGCAACTCACCTGCCCCACCAGGGGCGAAAGGACACTGGATCACTGCTACACACCCTTCATAGAGAGCTACAAGGCAAAATCATGCCCACCGCTTTGCAAATCGGACCATGACGCCATCTTCCTCGTGCCTGTTTACAAACAGAGGCTGAAACAGGAAGCCCCGCACAGAGGGAGGTGTCACGCTGGTCTGACCATTCGTGGCCGCTCTGCAGGACGCTTTGGATGACGCAGACTGGGCCATGTTCAGGTGTAGCCCGAGGACGCCAACGTGTTCACAGAAGCAGTGATGGGATTCATCGGGAAACTAGCGGATGACACGGTAGAGAAAACAGTCATCAGGACGTTTCCCAACCAGAAGCCGTGGGTAAACCGTGGGTAAACTATCCACGACTCTCTGAGATCCCGCTCCGCAGCCTATAACACGGGGATAGTGTTACGAGCCTCCCGCTTGTCTAGGGGCACGCAAGGCTGTAACAAATAAAGTCTACAAAACAAAAAAAAACGTCGGACGGTCACATCAATCCCCTGATCCAGAAAAGCACAAACGCAGTCTCGAATAAATATCTTTCATTTATTTAAGAACAGATGAATAACAGAGGAAGCAAATCTTCAGGAGAGGGCAAGGCCAACATAATAAACAAACTACATTGAAAAAAATATAAATAACCTACTCAAACGAAAATAAATAAATAACAGAGTCTTACCTTAGATATTTAATCTCTCCCTGAAACAGTCTACAGTCCCCTCGTGTTTCAAACAGTCCATCATTGTTCCTGTGCCGAAGAAACCTCTTGCCTCTTGCCTGAATGATTACCGCGCAGTTCTGACGACGGTAGAGATGAAGTGCTTTGAGAGACTCGGCCAGAGACTTCATCACCGCATCACTACCGGACACACTCGACCCACTACACCCGCCCACCGCCAGAACCGGCCCACGGAGGATGCCATCACACACCTCCTCCACACAACCACGAGCCACCTGGATTTTAGAAAAGGGAACTATGTGAAATTGCTGTTCGTGGACTATAGTTCAGCGCTCAACACCATAGTTCCTCCACACTCACCTCGAAGTTGGAGGTCCTGGGACTCAGCCCATCCCCGCGCCACTGGATCACCAACTTCCTGACCGACAGAGACCACAAGCCGCACGGGATGGGAAAACACACCTCATCCTCCCTCACTCTCAGCACTGGAGCCCTCAGGGTTGTGTTCTGAGCCCCTGTTGTACTCGCTGTACACACATGACTGTGTGGCCACTACAAACTCCATCACCATCATTAAATTTGCTGACGACACTGTCGTGGTGGGCCTGATATCCAACAACGATGAGATGGTCTACCTTCAGGAGAACAATCTGCTCCTGAACGTCAGAAAAACAAAGGAGTTAATAGTGGACTTCAGCACGAAGCAGGTGCGCTCTACCATCCCATCATGATCAAAGGGGACCCCGTGGAGAGTGGACAGTTTTCGGTACCTGGGTGTTCACATCACGCAGGACCTGTCTTGGTCCTGTCACATCAACACCCTGGTGAAGAAGGCCCGCAGCGCCTATACCATCTGAGGCGCTTTAAGGGACTTCAGACTCCCATCTCAGGTGCTCAGGAACTTTTACACCTGCACCATTGAGAGTGTCCTGACGGGAAACATCACCTCCTGGTTCGGGAACAGCACCATGCAGGACAGGCGAGCCCTTCAGAGGGTGGTGCGGTCAGCTGAGCGCACCACCCGCACTGACCTCCCTGTGCTGCAGCACATCTACAACAAGCGGTGCTGTACCAGGCCAGGAAGATCGTGGAAGACCTCGGCCATCCCAACAATGGACTCTTCTTTCTGTTGCGTTAAGGAAAGCGCTTTCCTTCCCTGAAGGCAAACACAGAGAGAATGAGGAGGAGCTTCTTCCCGCAGGCCATTCGGAGTCTGAACCAGAGAACACCCAGCGCCTAATCACCGGGATTCCCATGTTCACCCCTCTTCCCCAGATACCCACTTACAACTGGACAATTACACTGGACAATACTCCACTAGTCACTTTACATTGGACATTCACACAGCCACTTTATATTTTATACTTTATTTTATTTTTTACCTTTTATACTTTGTACACTTCTTCGTATATATATATTTTTTATATTTTATATTTTTCGTTTTCTATTCCGACGCTGGAAGGTTGTAAAAACATTTCACTGCATGTCGTATCATGTATGTATGTGTATGTGACAAATCAAATTTGAATTTGAATTTTTGAAGTGCCTTGATGCTGTCCGCCTCTTTCTCTGTGCTGTTCGCGCTGGTGGAGGTGTTGAGTGCCTTTTCTTTCAGCAAAGCTACATCGCTTTCCAACTTCAGCAGCCTTCGAGCGGTGTTACTCAGTTTTAGCTCCAAGTCCAACGCATTTTAAACAAAAGAGTCACAAATTGCTTCAAAGATCAAGTCCAAATTACTAATGACTAAAGAATGGCTAAAACGGTCCCCTTTGGAACCAATGGCTAGAAATGTAGACTTACGGAGACCAGCAGGTCTTATGCTCCCTTGATGTCAGCGCTGGCCTGTTTCAGAGCCTCGGTCACTGAACTCTGGGCGCGCCAGCCTGCTGCAAGGCCTCCTTCACCATCTCAGAGGTGTCTTTCACATCCGTCGCCTCCTTTCTGTGAAAACCAGACAATATACAAACATTTACATTCATTTCCAGTTATTATTGTCATTTGACTGCACAGACACTACATTTTACTTTACTATTCTCCTGTTTGATACTCTTAAGTGCTTTGACACAATCTGTATTGTTAAAAGCGCTATATAAATACAGTTAACAATGAACTGGTCAGTAGGTGGCAATGCTACCACATTCCACAGATATGGTACATTTTAGTGAAGTGCTTCTCAACCAGAATCCCACTCAAAATTGCTCATTCCAAAAATAGTTTTTCCTTCACGTCAGATTTTTCTACTAAATGTTTTTGCTTTCGACAATTATTTGTAATGACAAAGAAGTCTTGTACTACGCCTTAATTAAAAATGCTATAAAGACATGATTTCTATTTTCCTCTGATACTTTTTGTTCCAGTCAATTTTCACATTTTAATGATTTAGAAAACATTATTTCATGCCTATTTTTGTTTATAAATACCTGAAGGCAAATACATATCTATAAATAGATGTACTCCCCTGACAGCCGCAGATTCTCTCTCTCTCTCTCTTTTCTGTCCTTCTTTTATTCCTTTCTTTACTCTTTCTTTCTTCAGGGAAACTGACAGAATTAAACTGACCGTACATAAAGAGCGAGAGATATGTTGCCATATAATATTCTCCATAAACTCTTGCACAATGACTTCCTCACAACACTCACACATGCATCAAAAACAGAATTGTGATAAACTCCAAAACAATTGCCTGATATTAACACAAAAATATCAGAATTCAGAGGAATTTAGTCATTTCTTCAGCTCTGGAATGGGATTCGTGCTGTAAAGGCTTTTAACAAGTGGGTTTAATGAGGGTTTAACAAGTCAGGATAAGGTTACCTTTCTGATCTTCTTTGTGAGGCCAGCATCGCCACATTTATTAATTCAAGTGTTTTAAAAGAAACCTTAACACTTACACAGCTTACTGCTAAATGAGCAAATAATGTCAGATCATTTCAAACCTGCTGTTTTTTTCTATTTGTATTTCACACACACTCAAAAATGAAGGTACAAAAGCTGTCACTGGGCGGTACGCTTTTAAAAATACACTTTTGTACCTATTAGGTTGTCACACGTGTGGACTCTTTTGTTGTTGTTTTGTCTTCTCCCATGTGTTCAGTGTCACCTACTTTCTATTAATTGTCTAACTGTGTCTTGTTAATTTAGTCAATTCCTGTGTGTATTTAAGTTCCAGTTTGCTTCTGTTTAATCGCTGTTCTCGCTCTTTAATGCGTGTGGTCCTTTTTGTCCTGCCTGCTTGCAGCTATATTGCTTTTTTGTTCGTTTTTAGAGGATTAAAACTGTTTTAGTTTATTTTTCTCATTGAGTGCTCCTTCTCGCAAACCACACCGTGACATAGGCTCAAATATGTACCTTTACGAACTAATATGTACCTTTTAAGCTACCAAATGGACCCTTTAGGTACAAACATGTCCCTTTAAAAATCTACCGCCCCAGTGACAGCTTTTGTACCTTTATTTCCAAGAGTGTATTTGCACTAAAAGGTATAATATACAGTATTATCATAATTCACTGTGTTCCTGTCATAATCCTTAGAAATAGCAGAATGTATCGCTTAAAGTGCAACATAACAAACAAATACACACATTAACCCTCTGTCCACTAAAAGACACTGCAATCATCTGCAAACGTACAGGCTTTATTCAAATATATTTACACTAAATGTATAATTGAAATTACATTTCATTATATGACCAAATTAATTTACAAAACCACAAGCTGGTTTTAGACAGCACAGACTCCTTTTTGCAAACCAACTAAAAATCTATTACATCTAAACATGAATAAATATGAATTATATGTACAATTTAGTGTCTAGTGCCTCGGTCTGTTCCTCTTATTTACACAATGTCCCATTTCTCCCTTTTTCTCTCTACTCTCATTCTGAAAAACACGCTTTAGCTAAAAAACCCCAATCTCTATCTGATCTCAGGCTCTGGTTTCTGCTGGTGCTGTGTGTTCAGCTCCTCCAGGATCCACACAGAGCCCTCACCGACTGAAGGTGACCAGGAAGCAGTTCTCCGCACTTCCTGTGTCACTCCTGCTCTCCCTATACAAACAGTCGAAAAGCATTGATCTAGACTGATCCCAACGACACAATCCAGCCGTGACTCTGCTGTGATTCAGAAAGTGTGTGTCACTGGCCTTACACCTGTTCAGTTTAACCAGGGGTGGCTCTCAATGTCCTCTAAACTGGGCCGGTCTGATGCCGATGCACTGAGACACCAGCGAATCAGCTGACGGCACTCTGTTACACACAACACAGTCTTCAGCAACACAAAAGCACACGCTTCACCTGGATCTGGACGTGACGCCTGTCTCTTGCCTGTAGACAGCTCTCTAGGGAAGGTCAGCCTGCTTTTGGAGGTGACCCTGCGTGCTCCTCTGAAGGGGAAACAGCCGCACAGGATGCTGTAGAGCGCCACCCCGACCGACCAAACCAGTAGCCGGTCCTGGGCGTGATAGCGGTGCTGCCGAAACCACTCAGGAGGGGCGTATTCAAGAGTGCCTGAGAGACACAACAAGACCACAAACGTCCGATCAAAATCTTCCCTTTGCTGTTCACAAACGCATCACTGCAGTGAGATCAAAGCAACCTGCAAAGTGTCGGTAGGCCGAGTCTTGCAGCAGATCTCCACAGCCAAGTCCAGCAGCTTGATGTCGTGGTGACTCAGTGGAGATCAGCAGGTTCTCCGGTTTGACGCCCCGGTGCAGGACTCATGCTCTCGCAGTGTTTCAGCGCCGTGATCAGCTGCAGCAGGACTTTCTTGGCCAGAGTCTCTCCAGACATCCGCTCTCCTCGCAGAAACTCTGGAGATCTTGGCAAGGAACGGGACGCCCAGGATCATGGTGTAGCGCTCTGCGATGGTCGAACCACTCCAGCAGCTGCAGGACGCTTGGGCAGGCAGGAGCCGAATTGACCAGGGTCATCAACGCCACCTCCAGCGGCAGCAGACCCTGACCTTCCTGCAGAGACCAAAGATCCGCTACATCCAGAGCTGAATGCAGATTCACAACAGATTCACCTTCAACTCACCACTTTCAGCTTCTCAGGCGCCCTGCTTTTGCAAACGTATTTGATGGCAACCTGTGAACAGATCAACCGCAGGAAATCACGCTTCACTGATATCGCCAACTCTAAAAGCTGTTTGAAGGAGGCAGGGAAGGAAACGCCTTACTGGCAGTCTGTCGGACCTGCGTATCCCAGCATGCACCGAGCCGAATCCACCTCGCCCAGCAATGGGCCCTGGCATACGCTTCTGAAACGCACAAGAACATGTATAAACAGAACATTTTCTATTAATAACTGAGTCATGACATCTTTGATAATCCTGACCTCGCGGAGCGCTTGGCTGGTCTTGTGTTGGAGGTGGACGGCCCTTCATCCTCCCGCCGCCGCTCTGCCGCTTCCTTTCCTGTGAGGCTGATCTGTGGACACAGAAACAGCCAGGTCAGAAGGCAGAGGCGCGATGTATCCTGGTAGCTCTTGGCTCAGGGGCTGCTCTGGGTCACGATCACCAGAGCCTCGCCTCCCATCCTCCTGAGCAGCCGCCTGAGAGATAGCAGCGCTCCTGGATCTGGAGCGCCCGAGGCTGAAATATTACACACTTACAATACTTCATACTGTTTTATTAACAGTCAATAATCAAAACCTTATTTAGCACAGTTTATCTGTCACGTGGAACAAGACACGCATCACTTAACTTCAATATAACAGGTTGCACAAGCTGTCAAACAATGCACATACCAATAATAAATATCCTAAAATAATCCATTAAAAACATACCTCGCCTTTTCGTCCGAGTGAGCCATTGACGACTTCCTCCAAACTCCAAATAGGGAGAAAAAGAAAATGTATAAAATAAAATGAAATACAATAACAATACAAGACACAACTGCAGTAATAAGTTTAGTTATAGAACAAATAACAGTTTAAAACTCTTCTCCAAGAAAATCCGCTGATCTCCGCCTGAAATAAAAGTCTTCTTCTCGAATCCTCCGATGAGCTTCAGAAAGCAACAAGATCTGATCAGAAAATACTCAAATGTCTCCTCGTCTCACAACCAACAGATAGCGATGGGTTCGAGTGTTTATATATTCAGGCGGAACTCATAACACACGCCGCTATAGCAACTAAGACGCGAATCACGCCGGCGCTTACGCTGTTCCGCATCGCCGTATATCTCAGCACGAGTTGAATATTTATGCAATTATTCATTTCTTTTTAAATTAAATTTTTATAATAGATTTCATTTTAATTATTTAACTGTTTTAAAAACAGCTTTAAATGACAATTCAAGGAGTTTCATTTGCAAGATTTCATACAACAGTTCAATAAACGACGCTGATATTAAATGACTTACATTGTATGACTGCAACACTTTTTCATGATTTCGCTTCTGCTTCACAAAGAAAATAGTTTTAAATGAGTTTGGTTTATGCATGAATGTGCGTTTTTAAACGAACGAGTCAATGATTCAGTTAGACACTCATTAAGAACAGACTCCTGAATGAATCAGTCTTTTGAACGAATCATTTGAACTATGATTCGCTGTTTTAGTTTCAATTGTAAAATACTATTTGAGTTATTTTAATACTTATTTTAATATATATATAGGCCATCGTAAAATATGCTACTGTATGAACTACACTGCAAAAAAACTGCTGTTCTTGTTTAGATTTGTTTCATTGTTGTCCAGCCAAAATATTCAAAAAAATCTTCAATTAGAGGGATTTTCAAGACTGACAGACTTTTCAAGAAAAATCTCTCACTTAATTTTGACTCACTTTTTCTTAAAAGGAAGCAATAATTATAGTATATATTTTTATTTTTCTATTTTTATTTTTGCTGTGTTGTACATTTTATATTTTGTATATTGTACATAATTCTCTTTATATCTGTCTTGTCTTGTTATCGTGTTGCACTGTAGAGTTTTTGTCACTAAAACAAATTCCTCGTATGTGCAAACATACCTGGCAATAAAGTGATTCTGATTCTGATTCTGATCATTTTGATTTCTAGATATTTTTTCCGAAACGTATGTAAGAAAAGCATATTTTGCAGTTCGGCAACAAAAACAAAATTGGTCATAAAATTGAAAAACAGAAGGGGAGGACTAAAAAGGAAGTCCAGCTATTCTTGTCTGGTGACCATCTGTTAAAAATGAGCATAAATTATATTATTATTTGGTAAGCTATTGTCACTTTTAATATGGGGTGTAAGCTGTTTTGTCTGTCATCATTACAAATGTCCCTATAGTGAAGTTTGCTGATATGATCAAACCAGTGTGCTTTAAAAATAATAAAATAAACTGAGCTGCATTAAAACACAATGGAGCTCAGCAAGAGTTTTCTGCTTGTAATTATGGAAATTGCTTGATTTATTGACTTGTCTCTAAGGATCCTCGCTCTACAATACTAAACACAATGAAAATGAATTGATTTTGAAAGACACAGACCTTGTTTATGTCTGTGTTGTGGTTTGTGATGGTGACCCCGAGACCTTTTTTGTACGCTGCCATCTAGTGGTCGTTTTATGTTGTTGACATTTTTATGGTTGATATTCATTTTAGTAGAGTTGCATAATGTATTGTTGGAAATTAGCACAAATGAATATAGAGCCAATTCATTTATTTATTTATTTAAAAGTTTTTGCCATAAAACAACATATATTGACATTTGTATTTCATATTAAAATCAGTCTACAGTAAAATGTACTACAGATTCACTCAGAAACTGCATTTGTTGGTAACGACTTGTGGATGTAGCTTCAAATAATTCTATTAAGATACATTGGGTATTAACATAGCCTGTTTTCGTTGTCCTATAGGCTTTCTAAATTTCTAAATCATTAACATTCCATTTTAAAATGAACAATATCATAAATTCATTTACATGAACCTATAACACGCATATATTCTTTATTCTCACATTTACTGAACTTCTAGAACATAGAAGGATACTCTATTTTATTTAATTTTTCCTGGTGCTTCTTACATGGCTGAATAAATTCAAATGTAATATAGGTTAAGATTAAAATACATCTGCAGTATAAAGGAAACACAAATTAGGGCTTAGCGCCTTTCCATTAACATCAAACAGTAAACGCTAAGTGTTTAGGGGTCATTATTTAAGAAAAATAATTCAAAAAGGTATTGCAGCAGAAAAGCAAACTTCAAAACCTGTTCTAAAATTATGTTATTACTATAGGTAAATGTTGTAAGGTACGGGTAAGGTTTGTTGAATAAAGGTTTGTGTTGTAGAATACAGTTAGGTCCTGCAGAATACAGGTAAGGTTTGTTGAATAAAGGTTAGTGTTGTACAGTACAGGTAAGTCCTATAGAGTACAGATAAGTTCTGTAGCATACAAGTAAGGTTTGTTGACTAAAGATAAGTGTTTTAGAGTACAGGTACAATTTGTTGACTGAAGGTAAATGTTGTAGAATACAGGTAAGGTTTGTTGACTGAAGGTCAGTGTTTTAGAGTACGAGTAAGGTTATCTTCTTGAAGAGGGGGAACCCCACTGTCCTGCCGGGACGATGGCAGCCGGGTATTCGATGGACGCGTGGGAGAAGTGGCGCCTCGTGTGCTTGGCACCTCTTTCCGTGGAGGATATTGAAGATATCTTTCATTTCGAACTTTGATTACGGGCTATTGTTGATCGGATTGGGCATAGCCCTGGTATATCGACAAATTGAGAGAACGAGGGCAGCTGTCCACAGCCCCACAAGGCTGCCTGGAATAAATGAAGTAGTGGGCAGATCTGTCGGGACTCAGACTGTGGTTGTAAACCGCACTTTGATAACATCATGGGGAAGCTCGAGGCTTTGCATCGAAAAAATGGATCAATTTGGGGACCACAATGGACAATAGAGTTGTTCGGTAAACTGCTTACGACTACTCGCACTAAGCCTAAACAAATTCCATTCCTATCTGGTTTCGACTCCTCTACCATGCACTGCTGGAAAACAACTCCCGGTAGATCACGGCAGTGAAGACGCCTCGCACTCCTCACTCCCACCTTCCGCCTGCCTGGCAGACAGGTCTGGATCAACGCTGCATTGACGGGCTGCCAGAGAAGGATGACTGCTCGCCAGTGGAGGATCCCAATGACCCAGAGACTTTACATTGTTTTACATGTTGTCAAAGTGTCTAAACTATCTTCTTCTATTGCTGAGGTGTTTTTTTTTCCCCGTTATCACACTGTGGTCCTGTCATGAGTGAGGGGTCTGAGGCGTGCGGATCCATATGCAGGCTTTTATTAAACGAAGGCATGGTCATAGCAGGCAGGCGTCAAACAGGGCAAACAGATGTATAGGAGGCGAGGCAATAACAAAATCCAGAAACAGGCGATGGTCAGGTCAGGCAGCAAACAATCAGAAAACCGAAAAACAGACAGGGTCAAAACCAGGGAACTCAGAAACAATAATCCACGAACGATCTAACAAAGAAACAGGCGAAACAATGCAACCTGCAGGTGAGTGGCTTGCTACAGTTTTTATAGTCCTGGAACAGGAAGTAGCAGCAGAGGGAGTGATCGCAGATCACCCAGGGGTAAGAGCCCCCTCTTCTGGCTTGGTGACATAGCCCCCCTCCTAGGAGCGACTCCTGGCACTCCATAAAACAAACAAAAAACACTGTGAGCTTGGGAGGGGGTTCCAGGAGGGGGTCAGCAAACGGAGTCCAAGGAGGAAGAGATGGAGGGAGGAGCCAGGGAGAAAACAGGAGGAGTCCGGAGCGGGAGGCGATCCAGAGCCCAGCCATGATGGTCAGTGGTGGAGCCGACGGAGGGAGGAGCCATGGAGAGGTAACTGTCATCGACTCCATGGGGCCGACCGATGGCAGCGGAGCTGGTGGTCGAGGAGACTGAGGCGGAGGCGGAGAGCCAAGAGCCAGGGTGACACAGAGGCGCTGGAGGTCCTAGGCGACACCGCAGGCTTCGCAACTGATGCGAGACGGGGACGAAGGACGCGCGTGAAGCCAGAGGACTGAGGTGGAGCCGGGGAGGGAGGAGCCTGACAGAGCCGGAGGGATGGAGGGACGAGGCGGCTGGAGGAGTGGAATCCTGAGGCGACGGATGGTCGACGACCACCAAGGCGAGCTGGAGAGACGATGGAGCCTGGTGGAGCTGGTGGACTGACGGAGCACGGTGGAGAGGAGGGAGCTAGAAGCCCAGGGGAGCCGATGGGTCTACAAGCCGAGGTGGAGTCTGGGACTCGGAGGCGGAACGATGAAGCGAGGATCCTTCACCCACGGGCGGCGGCGATGGAGACTGGCAGACCTGCAGGTGAGCTCCAGGTGGAGGGCAGAGGATGAGTGCAGGGGCTGCTGGGATCCATCGACGACGTGCAAGGGTGGGAGGGTGGGATAACTTGAGGTTTTGCACGAGGCGCGGGCACTGGAGGCTTTGGCCATACGGCAGGTGGCCATCTTGGGAAGCGGCTCTGGGCAGGCGGCGGCCATCTTGGGAAGCGGCTCTGGGCAGGCGGCGGCCATCTTGGGAAGTGGCTCTGGGCAGGCGGCGCCATCTTGGGCAGCAGCTCTGGGCAGGCGGCCATCTTGGGCAGCAGCTCGGGAAGGCGGCCATCTTGGGCAGCGGCTCTGGGAAGAAGGCGCCATCTTGGGCAGCGGCTCTGGGAAGAAGGCGGCCATCTTGGGCAGCGGCTCTGGGAAGAAGGCGTCATCTTGGTCAGCGGCTCTGGGAAGAAGGCGCCATCTTGGGCAGCGGCTCTGGGAAGGCAGCCATTACTGGAGTTGATGCTGTATCCTTTTCCTCCTCAACACCCAACGTGAAAGCTGACCCCACAGTCACTAAACCGAACTCAATAAACTGTGCAAGCGACTCACGTGGACCCTCACGAACAAGTTTTGTCTTGAGTGGCTGATTTACTCCCCTCATGATACAACTCAATCAATAAGCAGTCAGGTATGTCAGAGAGGTAAGCCATGTCCAGAAACTCTTGAGTATAATCCTCAATTGATCGAGTGCCTTGCTTGAGGGCCAATAAACGCCTAGCGAGGGTCCTACCTGGACATGGATCAGGTGAAAAGCCGCTGGATCCTGGTGTGAGGTTGCATTCTGTCATGAATGAGGGGCCTGAGGCGTATGGATCCATATGCAGGCTTTTATTAAACGAAGGCATGGTCATAGCAGGCAGGCGCCAAACAGGGCAAACAGATGTATAGGAGGCGAGGCAATAACAAAATCCAGAAACAGGCGATGGTCAGGTCAGGCAGCAAACAATCAGAAAACCGAAAAACAGACAGGGTCAAAACCAGGGAAATCAGAAACAATAATCCACGAACGATCTAACAAAGAAACAGGCGAAACAATGCAACCTGCAGGCGAGTGGCTTGCTACAGTTTTTATAGTCCTGGAACAGGAAGTAGCAGCAGAGGGAGTGATCGCAGATCACCCAGGGGTAAGAGCTCCCTCTGCTGGCTTGGTGACAGGTCCCCTAGGAGCACAGTCTGGGTTTGTTTTTTGTTTTTTCTCGCCTCACCCTTCCTCATGTAAATGCTGTACTTCCTTATTTCTGTCATCCCATCATGTCTAACCCCATCTTGTATCTGGATGTGGATGGGATGATGGCCCAAAGCATTTCACTACATGTCGTACTACGATGTCTGTGTATGTGACCAATGGAATTTGAATTTGATTTGATTTGATTTGATTTGACTAAAGGTAAGTCCTGTAGAATACAGGAAAGGTTTGTTGAATGAAGCTAAGTGATTTAGAAAACAGGTAAGTCCTGTGGAATAGATGTAAGGCTTGTTGAATTAAGGTAAGTAATTTAGAAAACAGGTAAGTCCTCTAGAATACAGGTAACGTATGTTGACTAAAGGTAAGAGTACAGGTACAGCTTGTTAACTAAAGGTAAGTCCTGTAGAATGCAGATTAGGTCTGTTGATTAAAGGTAAGTCCAGTAGAATACATGTAAGATTTGTTGAATGAAGGTAAGTGATTTAGAAAACAGGTAAGTCCTGTAGAATACAGGTATGCTTTCTAGACTAAAGGTAAGTGTTTTAGAGTACAAGTAAGGTCTGTTGAGTTAAGATATGTCCTCTAGAATACAGGTAAAGTTTGTTGACTAAAAGTAAGTCTCGCAGAATACAGGTAAGGTTTGTTGAATAAAAGTAGGTGTTTGGCAAAAATCATATTTAATGTGTCCAAAAGCAGTCTAAAGAGATAAAGACAGATAAAAGACTGAAGTAAATGCATGTAAACACAAATGTAAATGTATCTTTATACACTATATTGACAAAAGTTTTGGGTCACCCACTTCCAATAAACAGGTTGAACTACTTTATTATTAATTTTATCATTAAATTTAGTATGTATTTATTATTATAATATCCATGAGTACAAATCGTAATGTTAAAGCATACAATGATGTTCTAGGAATTGTGGATACAGATTTATGGACAGGACTCTAACATGACAATGCCTCTGTGTATAAGGCAAGTTTAAATAACAAATGATTGATTGAGTCACTGTGGAAGATCTTGACTGTTCTTCATAAAGCCTGATCCCAGCTGAACACTTCTGAGTGTGCGAGTTTAAATAACGCAGCTGTAACGTAGTAACAAACACAACACGACTGGTGTCTGATTCAGAAGCAAATCCACAAGAGCACAAGAACAATGTCAGAGCTGTAGCCCAAGACTGATGATACACAGGGCAATTGAGAATAGGTAACAGATCTTTATCTGATCTCGCTTAGATCAGTCTGCGGGCTCCATGTATCATCAGTCTGCGAGCCTCATTGCTTCAGGACAGGTCCAGCTCCAGTCTACAGCCATGATCCCGGTCCATATCAGTGTCATTTTCCAGCAATAAAACCAACAACTGAAAATAAACAAATGTAAAAATATTTTGGAGTAAAGAGTGATTTTTTTCACAATACACTTCAGTCTTCAGTGTTGTTTGCATATTTTAAGGTTTCTCAGATTGATTGATTTCCTTGATTTGAGAAATTTACACAATAACAATGTCAGTTTCACACTTGAGTTTATTCTGATTTGAACTTTCATGGTATTCACAAGTTGGTCCAAGTATCTGTAAACAAAAACGTTTGTAAAAATTACATTTATATTATTTTACTTTTTAACTCTAATCTAAAATTGAAACAATGAGGTCAATGTAATTGCAGTCTCATAGTTATGTTGGGCATATCCTACATTCACTCTTTGGTCTGCTATGGTTTAAAATCCAAATCGCATTCTCTCGTGTTCATAAAAGTGTGTAACACCCTTCCATACAGTGATCATAAAGTATGGGTAAAACTCACAAAACCTTCTCAGGATTTGACGTAGAAGGTAATTTCATAAATGTTCCCAAAGCAGTCAGTAGTAGTGTTAAAACAGTCAGGTGCTGTAGACGGTGACTTTGTGACTGATCTCCTGAAGCAGTTCTTTCACAGCCTTATCCACATCCACCAGTTCATTGGCCTTGTCCTCCAGCAGCTTCTGATCTACATCATAGTTCTTCTCAGGATCTGAAAAACACAGACATATTGTTCTTTTTAAGCGAGAACATTTAAAAAGTTAATGTTTTGTGATGGTTCTCTCTAATGCTTTAATTAGAGATGCGTTATTGACATACTTTTTAGCAGCTGGAGTTTGTCGCTGGCCTGTAGCAGCCATGTTTTGGCTTCCTGTTGGAGTTTCTCTGCTCTTTCTTGGCCTCTGCCACTCCTTCTGCTTTCTGTGTGATCACCTGCTCGACACTACTGTACTTGTCCTTCAGCTCTGAATCCAGATCCTGCATAAACAGTCATGTATAGTATAGGTTACAAACCCACAACACTTCTTAGCAGAGATGACGTATCATATCCAGGTGATTCATGCACCTTTTGAGCTGCTCAGCAAGTGCAAGATGGCGCCGTTGAGGTCGGCTGTCACACGACCGCCCCGCAAAACTTTCTGTTTTTTTTGTTAAGTATGTTTGTATTTTAAATAGTCTACGCTGTTTTCTTTATATAAGATGGCTATTACTACATATGACCGAGCCACTTTATATCTATTGGTGTACAATGCACCCACCTTTCGCCGCTTTTTAAACCCGACCCATGTTGGCCGAGCGAGATCCTGTCGAAGACAAAAGGACGCGACCCGCACCGCATCCACGAGGAAACGAGCCGCATCAGGAACAGGTTGAGGGCACGCCACGCCGCGCGCCCCCTACCTAGTGTCCTGTTAGCCAACGCCCAGTCTCTGGAAAACAAGCTCGATGACCTCAGGGCAAGGATCAAGTTCCAGAGAGACATGGTGCGGGACTGCAACCTCCTCTGCTTCACCAAGACATGGCTGAACCCAGTGGTACGCCATACAACCGGCCGAGTTTTTCTCTGTTTACCGCATGGACAGAACAATGGAGTCGGGAAGACAAGAGGAGGTGGAGGTGTCTGATGGTGAACAATCGCTGGTGCGAGTTGTTTACCAACCCTCTCTCACGCTCCTGCACACCAAACCTGGAACTTCTGACCATCAATTGTCGCCTTTCTATCTTCCACAAGAATTCAGCTCGGTCATAGTCAGTGCCGCTTATATTCCACCTCAAGCACGATCACCTAACATCACACCAGTCACAGCACCGGGACGCCGCACTCATTGTGATGGGGGATTTTAACAGTGCAAACCTCAAGCGCGCACCGCCAAACTTTCACCAGCAACTCACCTGCCCCACCAGGGGCGAAAGGACACTGGATCACTGCTACACACCCTTCATAGAGAGCTACAAGGCAAAATCATGCCCACCGTTTGGTAAATCGGACCATGACGCCATCTTCCTCGTGCCTGTTTACAAACAGAGGCTGAAACAGGAAGCCCCGGTACAGAGGGAGGTGTCACGCTGGTCTGAGCATTCGTGGCCGCTCTGCAGGACGCTTTGGATGACGCAGACTGGGCCATGTTCAGGTGTAGCTCCGAGGACGTCAACGTGTTCACAGAAGCAGTGATGGGATTCATCGGGAAACTAGCGGATGACACGGTAGAGAAAACAGTCATCAGGACGTTTCCCAACCAGAAGCCGTGGGTAAACCGTGGGTAAACTATCCACGACTCTCTGAGATCCCGCCCCGCAGCCTATAACACGGGATAGTGTTACGAGCCTCCCGCTTGTCTAGGGGCACGCAAGGCTGTAACAAATAAAGTCTACAAAAACAAAAAAACGCCGGACGGTCACATCAATCCCTGATCCAGAAAAGCACAAACGCAGTCTCGAATAAATATCTTTCATTTATTTAAGAACAGATGAATAACAGAGGAAGCAAATCTTCAGGAGAGGGCAAGGCCAACATAATAAACAAACTACTACAAACTAAAAATATAAATAACCTACTCAAACGAAAATAAATAAATAACAGAGTCTTACCTTAGATATTTAATCTCTCCCTGAAACAGTCTACAGTCCCCTCGTGTTTCAAACAGTCCATCATTGTTCCTGTGCCGAAGAAACCTCTTGCCTCTTGCCTGAATGATTACCGCAGAGTTCTGACGACGGTAGAGATGAAGTGCTTTGAGAGACTCACAGAGACTTCATCACCGCATCACTACCGGACACACTCGACCCACTACACCCGCCCACCGCCAGAACCGGCCCACGGAGGATGCCATCACACACCTCCTCCACACAACCACGAGCCACCTGGATTTTAGAAAAGGGAACTATGTGAAATTGCTGTTCGTGGACTATAGTTCAGCTGCTCAACACCATAGTTCCTCCACACTCACCTCGGTTGGAGGTCCTGGGACTCAGCCCATCCCCGCGCCACTGGATCACCAACTTCCTGACCGACAGACCACAAGCCGCACGGATGGGAAAACACACCCTCATCCTCCCTCACTCTCAGCACTGGAGCCCTCAGGGTTGTGTTCTGAGCCCCCTGTTGTACTCGCTGTACACACATGACTGTGTGGCCACTACAAACTCCATCACCATCATTAAATTTGCTGACGACACTGTCGTGGTGGGCCTGATATCCAACAACGATGAGATGGTCTACCTTCAGGAGAACAATCTGCTCCTGAACGTCAGAAAACAAAGGAGTTAATAGTGGACTTCAGCACGAAGCAGGTGCGCCTACCATCCCATCATGATCAAAGGGGACCCCGTGGAGAGAGTGGACAGTTTTCGGTACCTGGGTGTTCACATCACGCAGGACCTGTCTTGGTCCTGTCACATCAACACCCTGGTGAAGAAGGCCCGCAGCGCCTATACCATCTGAGGCGCTTTAAGGGACTTCAGACTCCCATCTCAGGTGCTCAGGAACTTTTACACCTGCACCATTGAGAGTGTCCTGACGGGAAACATCACCTCCTGGTTCGGGAACAGCACCATGCAGGACAGGCGAGCCCTTCAGAGGGTGGTGCGGTCAGCTGAGCGCACCACCCGCACTGACCTCCCTGTGCTGCAGCACATCTACAACAAGCGGTGCTGTACCAGGGCCAGGAAGATCGTGGAAGACCTCGGCCATCCCAACAATGGACTCTTCTTTCTGTTGCGTTAAGGAAAGCGCTTTCTCCCTGAAGGCAAACACAGAGAGAATGAGGAGGAGCTTCTTCCCGCAGGCCATTCGAGTCTGAACCAGAGAACACCCAGCGCCTAATCACCGGGATTCCCATGTTCACCCTCTTTCCCCAGATACCCACTTACAACTGGACAATTACACTGACAATACTCCACTAGTCACTTTACATTGACATTCACACAGCCACTTTATATTTTATACTTTATTTTATTTTTTACCTTTTATACTTTGTACACTTCTTCGTATATATATATTTTTTTATATTTTATATTTTTCGCTTTTCTATTCCGACGCTGGAAGGTTGTAAAAACATTTCACTGCATGTCGTACCATGTATGTATGTGTATGTGACAAATCAAATTTGAATTTGAATTTTTGAAGTGCCTTGATGCTGTCCGCTTCTTTCTCTGTGCTGTTCGCGCTGGTGGAGGTGTTGAGTGCCTTTTCTTTCAGCAAAGCTACATCGCTTTCCAACTTCAGCAGCCTTCGAGCGGTGTTACTCAGTTTTAGCTCCAAGTCCAACGATTTTAAACAAAAGAGTCACAAATTGCTTCAAAGATCAAGTCCAAATTACTAATGACTAAAGAATGGCTAAAACGGTCCCCTTTGGAACCAATGGCTAGAAATGTAGACTTACGGAGACCAGCAGGTCTTATGCTCCCTTGATGTCAGCGCTGGCCTGTTTCAGAGCCTCGGTCACTGAACTCTGGGCGCGCCAGCCTGCTGCAAGGCCTCCTTCACCATCTCAGAGGTGTCTTTCACATCCGTCGCCTCCTTTCTGTGAAAACCAGACAATATACAAACATTTACATTCATTTCCAGTTATTATTGTCATTTGACTGCACAGACACTACATTTTACTTTACTATTCTCCTGTTTGATACTCTTAAGTGCTTTGACACAATCTGTATTGTTAAAAGCGCTATATAAATACAGTTAACAATGAACTGGTCAGTAGGTGGCAATGCTACCACATTCCACAGATATGGTACATTTTAGTGAAGTGCTTCTCAACCAGAATCCCACTCAAAATTGCTCATTCCAAAAATAGTTTTTCCTTCACGTCAGATTTTTCTACTAAATGTTTTTGCTTTCGACAATTATTTGTACGACAAAGAAGTCTTGTACTACGCCTTAATTAAAAATGCTATAAAGACATGATTTCTATTTTCCTCTGATACTTTTTGTTCCAGTCAATTTTCACATTTTAATGATTTAGAAAACATTATTTCATGCCTATTTTTGTTTATAAATACCTGAAGGCAAATACATATCTATAAATAGATGTACTCCCGACAGCCGCAGATTCTCTCTCTCTCTCTCTTTCTGTCCTTCTTTATTCCTTTCTTTACTCTTTCTTTTCTTCAGGGAAACTGACAGAATTAAACTGACCGCACATAAAGAGCGAGAGATATGTTGCCATGTAATATTCTCCATAAACTCTTGCACAATGACTTCCTCACAACACTCACACATGCATCAAAAACAGAATTGTGATAAACTCCAAAACAATTGCCTGATATTAACACAAAAATATCAGAATTCAGAGGAATTTAGTCATTTCTTCAGCTCTGGAATGGGATTCGTGCTGTAAAGGCTTTTAACAAGTGGGTTTAATGAGGGTTTAACAAGTCAGGATAAGGTTACCTTTCTGATCTTCTTTGTGAGGCCAGCATCGCACATTTATTAATTCAAGTGTTTTAAAAGAAACCTTAACACTTACACAGCTTACTGCTAAATGAGCAAATAATGTCAGATCATTTCAAACCTGCTGTTTTTTTCTATTTGTATTTCACACACACTCAAAAATGAAGGTACAAAAGCTGTCACTGGGCGGTACGCTTTTAAAAATACACTTTTGTACCTATTAGGTTGTCACACGTGTGGACTCTTTTGTTGTTGTTTTGTCTTCTCCCATGTGTTCAGTGTCACCTACTTTCTATTAATTGTCTAACTGTGTCTTGTTAATTTAGTCAATTCCTGTGTGTATTTAAGTTCCAGTTTGCTTCTGTTTAATCGTCAGTTCTCGCTTCTTTAATGCGTGTGGTCCTTTTTGTCCTGCCTGCTTGCAGCTATATTGCTATTTTGTTCGTTTTTAGAGGATTAAAACTGTTTTAGTTTATTTTTCTCATTGAGTGCTCCTTCTCGCAAACCACACCGTGACATAGGCTCAAATATGTACCTTTACGAACTAATATGTACCTTTTAAGCTACCAAATGGACCCTTTAGGTACAAACATGTCCCTTTTAAAAATCTACCGCCCCAGTGACAGCTTTTGTACCTTTATTTCCAAGAGTGTATTTGCACTAAAAGGTATAATATACAGTATTATCATAATTCACTGTGTTCCTGTCATAATCCTTAGAAATAGCAGAATGTATCGCTTAAAGTGCAACATAACAAACAAATACACACATTAACCCTCTGTCCACTAAAAGACACTGCAATCATCTGCAAACGTACAGGCTTTATTCAAATATATTTACACTAAATGTATAATTGAAATTACATTTCATTATATGACCAAATTAATTTACAAAACCACAAGCTGGTTTTAGACAGCACAGACTCCTTTTGCAAACCAACTAAAAATCTATTACATCTAAACATGAATAAATATGAATTATATGTACAATTTAGTGTCTAGTGCCTCGGTCTGTTCCTCTTATTTACACAATGTCCCATTTCTCCCTTTTTCTCTCTACTCTCATTCTGAAAAACACGCTTTAGCTAAAAAACCCCAATCTCTATCTGATCTCAGGCTCTGGTTTCTGCTGGTGCTGTGTGTTCAGCTCCTCCAGGATCCACACAGAGCCCTCACCGGACTGAAGGTGACCAGGAAGCAGTTCTCCGCACTTCCTGTGTCACTCCTGCTCTCCCTATACAAACAGTCGAAAAGCATTGATCTAGACTGATCCCAACGACACAATCCAGCCGTGACTCTGCTGTGATTCAGAAAGTGTGTGTCACTGGCCTTACACCTGTTCAGTTTAACCAGGGGTGGCTCTCAATGTCCTCTAAACTGGGCCGGTCTGATGCCGATGCACTGAGACACCAGCGAATCAGCTGACGGCACTCTGTTACACACAACACAGTCTTCAGCAACACAAAAGCACACGCTTCACCTGGATCTGGACGTGACGCCTGTCTCTTGCCTGTAGACAGCTCTCTAGGGAAGGTCAGCCTGCTTTTGGAGGTGACCCTGCGTGCTCCTCTGAAGGGGAAACAGCCGCACAGGATGCTGTAGAGCGCCACCCCGACCGACCAAACCGTAGCCGGTCCTGGGCGTGATAGCGGTGCTGCCGAAACCACTCAGGAGGGGCGATTCAAGAGTGCCTGAGAGACACAACAAGACCACAAACGTCCGATCAAAATCTTCCCTTTGCTGTTCACAAACGCATCACTGCAGTGAGATCAAAGCAACCTGCAAAGTGTCGGTAGGCCGAGTCTTGCAGCAGATCTCCACAGCCAAGTCCAGCAGCTTGATGTCGTGACTCAGTGGAGATCAGCAGGTTCTCCGGTTTGACGCCCCGGTGCAGGACTCTCATGCTCTCGCAGTGTTTCAGCGCCGTGATCAGCTGCAGCAGGACTTTCTTGGCCAGAGTCTCTCCAGACATCCGCTCTCCTCGCAGAAACTCTGGAGATCTTGGCAAGGAACGGGACGCCCAGGATCATGGTGTAGCGCTCTGCGATGGTCGAACCACTCCAGCAGCTGCAGGACGCTTGGGCAGGCAGGAGCCGAATTGACCAGGGTCATCAACGCCACCTCCAGCGGCAGCAGACCCTGACCTTCCTGCAGAGACCAAAGATCCGTTACATCCAGAGCTGAATGCAGATTCACAACAGATTCACCTTCAACTCACCACTTTCAGCTTCTCAGGCGTCCTGCTTTTGCAAACGTACTTGATGGCAACCTGTGAACAGATCAACCGCAGGAAATCACGCCTTCACTGATATCGCCAACTCTAAAAGCTGTTTGAAGGAGGCAGGGAAGGAAACGCCTTACTGGCAGTCTGTCGGACCTGCGATCCCAGCATGCACCGAGCCGATCCACCTCGCCCAGCAATGGGCCCTTGGCATACGCTTCTGAAACGCACAAGAACATGTATAAACAGAACATTTTCTATTAATAACTGAGTCATGACATCTTTGATAATCCTGACCTTCTGCGGAGCGCGCTTGGCTGGTCTTGTGTTGGAGGTGGACGGCCCTTCATCCTCCCGGCCGCCGCTCTGCCGCTTCTTCTTCCTGTGAGGCTGATCTGTGGACACAGAAACAGCCAGGTCAGAAGGCAGAGGCGCGATGTATCCTGGTAGCTCTTGGCTCAGGGGCTGCTCTGGGTCACGATCACCAGAGCCTCGCCTCCCATCCTCCTGAGCAGCCGCCTGAGAGATAGCAGCGCTCCTGGATCTGGAGCGGCCCGAGGCTGAAATATTACACACTTACAATACTTCATACTGTTTTATTAACAGTCAATAATCAAAACCTTATTTAGCACAGTTTATCTGTCACGTGGAACAAGACACGCATCACTTAACTTCAATATAACAGGTTGCACAAGCTGTCAAACAATGCACATACCAATAATAAATATCCTAAAATAATCCATTAAAAACATACCTCGCCTTTCGTCCGAGTGAGCCATTGACGACTTCCTCCAAACTCCAAATAGGGAAAAAAAAGAAAATGTATAAAATAAAATGAAATACAATAACAATACAAGACACAACTGCAGTAATAAGTTTAGTTATAGAACAAATAACAGTTTAAAACTCTTCTCCAAGAAAATCCGCTGATCTCCGCCTGAAATAAAAGTCTTCTTCTCGAATCCTCCGATGAGCTTCAGAAAGCAACAAGATCTGATCAGAAAATACTCAAATGTCTCCTCGTCTCACAACCAACAGATAGCGATGGGTTCGAGTGTTTATATATTCAGGCGGAACTCATAACACACGCCGCTATAGCAACTAAGACGCGAATCACGCCGGCGCTTACGCTAGTTCCGCATCGCCGTACATCTCAGCACGAGTTGAATATTTATGCAATTATTCATTTCTTTTTAAATTAAATTTTTATAATAGATTTCATTTTAATTATTTAACTGTTTTAAAAACAGCTTTAAATGACAATTCAAGGAGTTTCATTTGCAAAGATTTCATACAACAGTTCAATAAACGACGCTGATATTAAATGACTTACATTGTATGACTGCAACACTTTTTCATGATTTCGCTCTGCTTCACAAAAGAAAATAGTTTTAAATGAGTTTGGTTTATGCATGAATGTGCGTTTTTAAACGAACGAGTCAATGATTCAGTTAGACACTCATTAAGAACAGACTCCTGAATGAATCAGTCTTTTGAACGAATCATTTGAACTATGATTCGCTGTTTTAGTTTCAATTGTAAAATACTATTTGAGTTATTTTAATACTTATTTTAATATATATATAGGCCATCGTAAAATATGCTACTGTATGAACTACACTGCAAAAACTGCTGTTCTTGTTTAGATTTGTTTCATTGTTGTCCAGCCAAAATATTCAAAAAAATCTTCAATTAGAGGGATTTTCAAGACTGACAGACTTTTCAAGAAAAATCTCTCACTTAATTTTGACTCACTTTTTCTTAAAAGGAAGCAATAATTATAGTATATATTTTTATTTTTCTATTTTTATTTTTGCTGTGTTGCACATTTTATATTTTGTATATTGTACATAATTCTCTTTATATCTGTCTTGTCTTGTTATCGTGTTGCACTGTAGAGTTTTTGTCACTAAAACAAATTCTCGTATGTGCAAACATACCTGGCAATAAAGTGATTCTGATTCTGATTCTGATCATTTTGATTTCTAGATATTTTTTCCGAAAACGTATGTAAGAAAAGCATATTTTGCAGTTCGCAACAAAAACAAAATTGGTCATAAAATTGAAAAACAGAAGGGGAAGGACTAAAAAGAAGTCCAGCTATTCTTGTCTGGTGACCATCTGTTAAAAATGAGCATAAATTATATTATTATTTGGTAAGCTATTGTCACTTTTAATATGGGGTGTAAGCTGTTTTGTCTGTCATTACAAATGTCCCTATAGTGAAGTTTGCTGATATGATCAAACCAGTGTGCTTTAAAAATAAATAAAATAAACTGAGCTGCATTAAAACACAATGGAGCTCAGCAAGAGTTTTCTGCTTGTAATTATGGAAATTGCTTGATTTATTGACTTGTCTCTAAGGATCCTCGCCTTACAATACTAAACACAATGAAAATGAATTGATTTTGAAAGACACAGACCTTGTTTATGTCTGTGTTGTGGTTTGTGATGGTGACCCCGAGACCTTTTGTACGCTGCCATCTAGTGGTCGTTTTATGTTGTTGACATTTTTATGGTTGATATTCATTTTAGTAGAGTTGCATAATGTATTGTTGGAAATTAGCACAAATGAATATAGAGCCAATTCATTTATTTATTTATTTAAAAGTTTTTGCCATAAAACAACATATATTGACATTTGTATTTCATATTAAAATCAGTCTACAGTAAAATGTACTACAGATTCACTCAGAAACTGCATTTGTTGTAACGACTTGTGGATGTAGCTTCAAAATAATTCTATTAAGATACATTGGGTATTAACATAGCCTGTTTTCGTTGTCCTATAGGCTTTCTAAATTTCTAAATCATTAACATTCCATTTTAAAATGAACAATATCATAAATTCATTTACATGAACCTATAACACGCATATATTCTTTATTCTCACATTTACTGAACTTCTAGAACATAGAAGGATACTCTATTTTATTTAATTTTTCCTGGTGCTTCTTACATGGCTGAATAAATTCAAATGTAATATAGGTTAAGATTAAAATACATCTGCAGTATAAAGGAAACACAAATTAGGGCTTAGCGTCTTTCCATTAACATCAAACAGTAAACGCGCAATAAGTGTTTAGGGGTCATTATTTAAGAAAAATAATTCAAAAAGGTATTGCAGCAGAAAAGCAAACTTCAAAAACCTGTTCTAAAATTATGTTATTACTATAGGTAAATGTTGTAAGGTACGGGTAAGGTTTGTTGAATAAAGGTTTGTGTTGTAGAATACAGTTAGGTCCTGCAGAATACAGGTAAGGTTTGTTGAATAAAGGTTAGTGTTGTACAGTACAGGTAAGTCCTATAGAGTACAGATAAGTTCTGTAGCATACAAGTAAGGTTTGTTGACTAAAGATAAGTGTTTTAGAGTACAGGTACAATTTGTTGACTGAAGGTAAATGTTGTAGAATACAGGTAAGGTTTGTTGACTGAAGGTCAGTGTTTTAGAGTACGAGTAAGGTTATCTTCTTGAAGAGGGGGAACCCCACTGTCCTGCCGGGACGATGGCAGCCGGGTATTCGATGGACGCGTGGGAGAAGTGGCGCCTCGTGTGCTTGGCACCTCTTTCCGTGGAGGATATTGAAGATATCTTTCATTTCGAACTTTGATTACGGGCTATTGTTGATCGGATTGGGCATAGCCCTGGTATATCGACAAATTGAGAGAACGAGGGCAGCTGTCCACAGCCCCACAAGGCTGCCTGGAATAACTGAAGTAGTGGGCAGATCTGTCGGGACTCAGACTGTGGTTGTAAACCGCACTTTGATAACATCATGGGGAAGCTCGAGGCTTTGCATCGAAAATGGATCAATTTGGGGACCACAATGGACAATAGAGTTGTTCGGGTAAACTGCTTACGACTACTCGCACTAAGCCTAAACAAATTCCATTCCTATCTGGTTTCGACTCCTCTACCATGCACTGCTGGAAAAACAACTCCCCGGTAGATCACGGCAGTGAAGACGCCTCGCACTCCTCACTCCCACCTTTCCGCCTGCCTGGCAGACAGGTCTGGATCAACGCTGCATTGACGGCTGCCAGAGAAGGATGACTGCTCGCCAGTGGAGGATCCCAATGACCCAGAGACTTTACATTGTTTTACATGTTGTCAAAGTGTCTAAACTATCTTCTTCTATTGCTGAGGTGTTTTTTTTCCCGTTATCACACTGTGGTCCTGTCATGAGTGAGGGGTCTGAGGCGTATGGATCCATATGCAGGCTTTTATTAAACGAAGGCATGGTCATAGCAGGCAGGCGCCAAACAGGGCAAACAGATGTATAGGAGGCGAGGCAATAACAAAATCCAGAAACAGGCGATGGTCAGGTCAGGCAGCAAACAATCAGAAAACCGAAAACAGACAGGGTCAAAACCAGGGAACTCAGAAACAATAATCCACGAACGATCTAACAAAGAAACAGGCGAAACAATGCAACCTGCAGGTGAGTGGCTTGCTTGCTACAGTTTTTATAGTCCTGGAACAGGAAGTAGCAGCAGAGGGAGTGATCGCAGAGATCACCCAGGGGTAAGAGCCCCTCTTCTGGCTTGGTGACATAGCCCCCTCCTAGGAGCGACTCCTGGCACTCCATAAAACAAACAAAAAACACTGTGAGCTTGGGAGGGGGTTCCAGGAGGGGGTCAGCAAACGGAGTCCAAGGAGGAAGAGATGGAGGGAGGAGCCAGGGAGAAAACAGGAGGAGTCCGGAGCGGGAGGCGATCCAGAGCCCAGCCATGATGGTCAGTGGTGGAGCCGACGGAGGGAGGAGCCATGGAGAGGTAACTGTCATCGACTCCATGGGGCCGACCATGGCGGCAGCGGAGCTGGTGGTCGAGGAGACTGAGGCGGAGGCGGAGAGCCGAAGAGCCAGGGTGACACAGAGGCGCTGGAGGTCCTAGGCGACACCGCAGGCTTCGGCAACTGATGCGAGACGGGGACGAAAGGACGCGTGAAGCCAGAGGACTGAGGTGGAGCCGGGGAGGGAGGAGCCTGACAGAGCCGGAGGGATGGAGGGACGAGGCGGCTGGAGGAGTGGAATCCTGAGGCGACGGATGGTCGACGACCGACCAAGGCGTAGCTGGAGAGACGATGGAGCCTGGTGGAGCTGGTGGACTGACGGAGCACGGTGGAGAGGAGGGAGCTAGAAGCCCAGGGGGAGCCGATGGGTCTACAAGCCGAGGTGGAGTCTGGGACTCGGAGGCGGAACGATGAAGCGAGGGATCCTTCACCCACGGCGGCGATGGAGACTGGCAGACCCGCAGTGAGCTCCAGGTGGAGGGCAGAGGATGAGTGCAGGGGCTGCTGGGATCCATCGACGACGTAGCAAGGGTGGGAGGGTGGGATAACTTGAGGTTTTGCACGAGGCGCGGGCACTGGAGGCTTTGCACGGCAGGTGGCCATCTTGGGAAGCGGCTCTGGGCAGGCGGCGGCCATCTTGGGAAGCGGCTCTGGGCAGGCGGCGGCCATCTTGGGAAGTGGCTCTGGGCAGGCGGCGGCCATCTTGGGCAGCAGCTCGGGGAAGGCGGCCATCTTGGGCAGCGGCTCTGGGAAGAAGGCGGCCATCTTGGGCAGCGGCTCTGGGAAGAAGGCGCCATCTTGGGCAGCGGCTCTGGGAAGAAGGCGGTCATCTTGGTCAGCGGCTCTGGGAAGAAGGCGGCCATCTTGGGCAGCGGCTCTGGGAAGGCAGCCATTACTGGAGTTGATGCTGTATCCTTTTCCTCCTCAACACCCAACGTGAAAGCTGACCCCACAGTCACTAAACCGAACTCAATAAACTGTGCAAGCGACTCACGTGGACCCTCACGAACAAGTTTTGTCTTGAGTGGCTGATTTACTCCCTCATGATACAACTCAATCAATAAGCAGTCAGGTATGTCAGAGAGGTAAGCCATGTCCAGAAACTCTTGAGTATAATCCTCAATTGATCGAGTGCCTTGCTTGAGGGCCAATAAACGCCTAGCGAGGGTCCTACCTGGACATGGATCAGGTGAAAAGCCGCTGGATCCTGGTGTGAGGTTGCATTCTGTCATGAATGAGGGGCCTGAGGCGTATGGATCCATATGCAGGCTTTTATTAAACGAAGGCATGGTCATAGCAGGCAGGCGCCAAACAGGGCAAACAGATGTATAGGAGGCGAGGCAATAACAAAATCCAGAAACAGGCGATGGTCAGGTCAGGCAGCAAACAATCAGAAAACCGAAAAAACAGACAGGGTCAAAACCAGGGAAATCAGAAACAATAATCCACGAACGATCTAACAAAGAAACAGGCGAAACAATGCAACCTGCAGGCGAGTGGCTTGCTTACAGTTTTTATAGTCCTGGAACAGGAAGTAGCAGCAGAGGGAGTGATCGCAGATCACCCAGGGTAAGAGCTCCTCTGCTGGCTTGGTGACAGGTCCCCTAGGAGCACAGTCTGGGTTTGTTTTTTGTTTTTTCTCGCCTCACCCTTCCTCATGTAAATGCTGTACTTCCTTATTTCTGTCATCCCATCATGTCTAACCCCATCTTGTATCTGGATGTGGATGGGATGATGGCTCAAAGCATTTCACTACATGTCGTACTACGTATGTCTCTGTATGTGACCAATGGAATTTGAATTTGATTTGATTTGATTTGATTTGACTAAAGGTAAGTCCTGTAGAATACAGGAAAGGTTTGTTGAATGAAGCTAAGTGATTTAGAAAACAGGTAAGTCCTGTGGAATAGATGTAAGGCTTGTTGAATTAAGGTAAGTAATTTAGAAAACAGGTAAGTCCTCTAGAATACAGGTAACGTATGTTGACTAAAGGTAAGAGTACAGGTACAGCTTGTTAACTAAAGGTAAGTCCTGTAGAATGCAGATTAGGTCTGTTGATTAAAGGTAAGTCCAGTAGAATACATGTAAGATTTGTTGAATGAAGGTAAGTGATTTAGAAAACAGGTAAGTCCTGTAGAATACAGGTATGCTTTCTAGACTAAAGGTAAGTGTTTTAGAGTACAAGTAAGGTCTGTTGAGTTAAGATATGTCCTCTAGAATACAGGTAAAGTTTGTTGACTAAAAGTAAGTCTCGCAGAATACAGGTAAGGTTTGTTGAATAAAAGTAGGTGTTTGGCAAAAATCATATTTAATGTGTCCAAAAGCAGTCTAAAGAGATAAAGACAGATAAAAGACTGAAGTAAATGCATGTAAACACAAATGTAAATGTATCTTTATACACTATATTGACAAAAGTTTTGGGTCACCCACTTCCAATAAACAGGTTGAACTACTTTATTATTAATTTTATCATTAAATTTAGTATGTATTTATTATTATAATATCCATGGAGTACAAATCGTAATGTTAAAGCATACAATGATGTTCTAGGAATTGTGGATACAGATTTATGGACAGGACTCTAACATGACAATGCCTCTGTGTATAAGGCAAGTTTAAATAACAAATGATTGATTGAGTCACTGTGGAAGATCTTGACTGTTCTTCATAAAGCCTGATCCCAGCTGAACACTTCTGAGTGTGCGAGTTTAAATAACGCAGCTGTAACGTAGTAACAAACACAACACGACTGGTGTCTGATTCAGAAGCAAATCCACAAGAGCACAAGAACAATGTCAGAGCTGTAGCCCAAGACTGATGATACACAGGGCAATTGAGAATAGGTAACAGATCTTTATCTGGATCGTTTAGATCAGTCTGCGGGCTCCATGTATCATCAGTCTGCGAGCCTCATTGCTTCAGGACAGGTCCAGCTCCAGTCTACAGCCATGATCCCGGTCCATATCAGTGTCATTTTCCAGCAATAAAACCAACAACTGAAAATAAACAAATGTAAAAATATTTTGGAGTAAAGAGTGATTTTCTTTTCACAATACACTTCAGTCTTCAGTGTTGTTTGCATATTTTAAGGTTTCTCAGATTGATTGATTTCCTTGATTTGAGAAATTTACACAATAACAATGTCAGTTTCACACTTGAGTTTATTCTGATTTGAACTTTCATGGTATTCACAAGTTGGTCCAAGTATCTGTAAACAAAAACGTTTGTAAAAATTACATTTATATTATTTTACTTTTTAACTCTAATCTAAAATTGAAACAATGAGGTCAATGTAATTGCAGTCTCATAGTTATGTTGGGCATATCCTACATTCACTCTTTGGTCTGCTATGGTTTAAAATCCAAATCGCATTCTCTCGTGTTCATAAAAGTGTGTAACACCCTTCCATACAGTGATCATAAAGTATGGGTAAAACTCACAAAACCTTCTCAGGGATTTGACGTAGAAGGTAATTTCATAAATGTTCCCAAAGCAGTCAGTAGTAGTGTTAAAACAGTCAGGTGCTGTAGACGGTGACTTTGTGACTGATCTCCTGAAGCAGTTCTTTCACAGCCTTATCCACATCCACCAGTTCATTGGCCTTGTCCTCCAGCAGCTTCTGATCTACATCATAGTTCTTCTCAGGATCTGAAAAACACAGACATATTGTTCTTTAAGCGAGAAACATTTAAAAAGTTAATGTTTTGTGATGGTTCTCTTCTAATGCTTTAATTAGAGATGCGTTATTGACATACTTTTTAGCAGCTGGAGTTTGTCGCTGGCCTGTAGCAGCCATGTTTTGGCTTCCTGTTGGAGTTTCTCTGCTCTTTTCTTGGCCTCTGCCACTCCTTCTGCTTTCTGTGTGATCACCTGCTCGACACTACTGTACTTGTCCTTCAGCTCTGAATCCAGATCCTGCATAAACAGTCATGTATAGTATAGGTTACAAACCCACAACACTTCTTAGCAGAGATGACGTATCATATCCAGGTGATTCATGCACCTTTTGAGCTGCTCAGCAAGTGCAAGATGGCGCCGTTGAGGTCGGCTGCCGTCACGACCGCTCCGGCAAAACTTTCTGTTTTTTTTGTTAAGTATGTTTGTATTTTAAATAGTCTACGCTGTTTTCTTTATATAAGATGGCTATTACTACATATGACCGAGCCACTTTATATCTATTGGTGTACAATGCACCCACCTTTCGCCGCTTTTTAAACCCGACCCATGTTGGCCGAGCGAGATCCTGTCGAAGACAAAAGGACGCGACCCGCACCGCATCCACGAGGAAACGAGCCGCATCAGGAACAGGTTGAGGGCACGCCACGCCGCGCCCCTACCTAGTGTCCTGTTAGCCAACGCCCAGTCTCTGGAAAACAAGCTCGATGACCTCAGGGCAAGGATCAAGTTCCAGAGAGACATGGTGCGGGACTGCAACCTCCTCTGCTTCACCAAGACATGGCTGAACCCAGTGGTACGCCATACAACCGGCCGAGTTTTTCTCTGTTTACCGCATGGACAGAACAATGGAGTCGGGAAGACAAGAGGAGGTGGAGGTGTCTGATGGTGAACAATCGCTGGTGCGAGTTGTTTACCAACCCTCTCTCACGCTCCTGCACACCAAACCTGGAACTTCTGACCATCAATTGTCGCCCTTTCTATCTTCCACAAGAATTCAGCTCGGTCATAGTCAGTGCCGCTTATATTCCACCTCAAGCACGATCACCTAACATCACACCAGTCACAGCACCGGACGCCGCACTCATTGTGATGGGGATTTTAACAGTGCAAACCTCAAGCGCGCACCGCCAAACTTTCACCAGCAACTCACCTGCCCCACCAGGGGCGAAAGGACACTGGATCACTGCTACACACCCTTCATAGAGAGCTACAAGGCAAAATCATGCCCACCGCTTGGTAAATCGGACCATGACGCCATCTTCCTCGTGCCTGTTTACAAACAGAGGCTGAAACAGGAAGCCCGGTACAGAGGAGGTGTCACGCTGGTCTGACCATTCGTGGCCGCTCTGCAGGACGCTTTGGATGACGCAGACTGGGCCATGTTCAGGTGTAGCTCCGAGGACGCCAACGTGTTCACAGAAGCAGTGATGGGATTCATCGGAAACTAGCGGATGACACGGTAGAGAAAACAGTCATCAGGACGCTTCCCAACCAGAAGCCGTGGGTAAACCGTGGGTAAACTATCCACGACTCTCTGAGATCCCGCCCGCAGCCTATAACACGGGATAGTGTTACGAGCCTCCCGCTTGTCTAGGGGCACGCAAGGCTGTAACAAATAAAGTCTACAAAACAAAAAAACGCCGGACGGTCACATCAATCCCTGATCCAGAAAAGCACAAACGCAGTCTTGAATAAATATCTTTCATTTATTTAAGAACAGATGAATAACAGAGGAAGCAAATCTTCAGGAGAGGGCAAGGCCAACATAATAAACAAACTACATTGAAAAAATATAAATAACCTACTCAAACGAAAATAAATAAATAACAGAGTCTTACCTTAGATATTTAATCTCTCCCTGAAACAGTCTACAGTCCCCTCGTGTTTCAAACAGTCCATCATTGTTCCTGTGCCGAGAAACCTCTTGCCTCTTGCCTGAATGATTACCGCGCAGTTCTGACGACGGTAGAGATGATGAAGTGCTTTGAGAGACTCGTCAGAGACTTCATCACCGCATCACTACCGGACACACTCGACCCACTACACCGCCCCACCGCCAGAACCGGCCCACGGAGGATGCCATCACACACCTCCTCCACACAACCACGAGCCACCTGGATTTTAGAAAAGGGAACTATGTGAAATTGCTGTTCGTGGACTATAGTTCAGCGCTCAACACCATAGTTCCCTCCACACTCACCTCGGTTGGAGGTCCTGGGACTCAGCCCATCCCCGCGTCACTGGATCACCAACTTCCTGACCGACAGACCACAAGCCGTGACGGATGGGAAAACACACCTCATCCTCCCTCACTCTCAGCACTGGAGCCCTCAGGGGTTGTGTTCTGAGCCCCCTGTTGTACTCGCTGTACACACATGACTGTGTGGCCACTACAAACTCCATCACCATCATTAAATTTGCTGACGACACTGTCGTGGTGGGCCTGATATCCAACAACGATGAGATGGTCTACCTTCAGGAGAACAATCTGCTCCTGAACGTCAGAAAAACAAAGGAGTTAATAGTGGACTTCAGCACGAAGCAGGTGCGCTCTTACCATCCCATCATGATCAAAGGGGACCCCGTGGAGAGTGGACAGTTTTCGGTACCTGGGTGTTCACATCACGCAGGACCTGTCTTGGTCCTGTCACATCAACACCCTGGTGAAGAAGGCCCGGCAGCGTCTATACCATCTGAGGCGCTTAAGGGACTTCAGACTCCCATCTCAGGTGCTCAGGAACTTTTACACCTGCACCATTGAGAGTGTCCTGACGGGAAACATCACCTCCTGGTTCGGGAACAGCACCATGCAGGACAGGCGAGCCCTTCAGAGGGTGGTGCGGTCAGCTGAGCGCACCACCCGCACTGACCTCCCTGTGCTGCAGCACATCTACAACAAGCGGTGCTGTACCAGGGCCAGGAAGATCGTGGAAGACCTCGGCCATCCCAACAATGGACTCTTCTTTCTGTTGCGTTAAGGAAAGCGCTTTCGTTCCCTGAAGGCAAACACAGAGAGAATGAGGAGGAGCTTCTTCCCGCAGGCCATTCGGAGTCTGAACCAGAGAACACCCAGCGCCTAATCACCGGGATTCCCATGTTCACCCCTCTTTCCCCAGATACCCACTTACAACTGGACAATTACACTGGACAATACTCCACTAGTCACTTTACATTGGACATTCACACAGCCACTTTATATTTTATACTTTATTTTATTTTTACCTTTTATACTTTGTACACTTCTTCGTATATATATATTTTTTATATTTTATATTTTTCGTTTTCTATTCCGACGCTGGAAGGTTGTAAAAAACATTTCACTGCATGTCGTACCATGTATGTATGTGTATGTGACAAATCAAATTTGAATTTGAATTTTTGAAGTGCCTTGATGCTGTCCGCCTTTTTCTCTGTGCTGTTCACGCTGGTGGAGGTGTTGAGTGCCTTTTCTTTCAGCAAAGCTACATCGCTTTCCAACTTCAGCAGCCTTCGAGCGGTGTTACTCAGTTTTAGCTCCAAGTCCAACGCATTTTAAACAAAAGAGTCACAAATTGCTTCAAAGATCAAGTCCAAATTACTAATGACTAAAGAATGGCTAAAACGGTCCCCTTTGGAACCAATGGCTAGAAATGTAGACTTACGGAGACCAGCAGGTCTTGCGCTCCCTTGATGTCAGCGCTGGCCTGTTTCAGAGCCTCGGTCACTGAACTCTGGGCGCGCTCAGCCTGCTGCAAGGCCTCCTTCACCATCTCAGAGGTGTCTTTCACATCCGTCGCCTCCTTTCTGTGAAAACCAGACAATATACAAACATTTACATTCATTTCCAGTTATTATTGTCATTTGACTGCACAGACACTACATTTTACTTTACTATTCTCCTGTTTGATACTCTTAAGTGCTTTGACACAATCTGTATTGTTAAAAGCGCTATATAAATACAGTTAACAATGAACTGGTCAGTAGGTGGCAATGCTACCACATTCCACAGATATGGTACATTTTAGTGAAGTGCTTCTCAACCAGAATCCCACTCAAAATTGCTCATTCCAAAAATAGTTTTTCCTTCACGTCAGATTTTTCTACTAAATGTTTTTGCTTTCGACAATTATTTGTACGACAAAGAAGTCTTGTACTACGCCTTAATTAAAAATGCTATAAAGACATGATTTCTATTTTCCTCTGATACTTTTTGTTCCAGTCAATTTTCACATTTTAATGATTTAGAAAACATTATTTCATGCCTATTTTTGTTTATAAATACCTGAAGGCAAATACATATCTATAAATAGATGTACTCCCGACAGCCGCAGATTCTCTCTCTCTCTCTTTCTGTCCTTCTTTTATTCCTTTCTTTACTCTTTCTTTCTTCAGGGAAACTGACAGAATTAAACTGACCGTACATAAAGAGCGAGAGATATGTTGCCATATAATATTCTCCATAAACTCTTGCACAATGACTTCCTCACAACACTCACACATGCATCAAAAACAGAATTGTGATAAACTCCAAAACAATTGCCTGATATTAACACAAAAATATCAGAATTCAGAGGAATTTAGTCATTTCTTCAGCTCTGGAATGGGATTCGTGCTGTAAAGGCTTTTAACAAGTGGGTTTAATGAGGGTTTAACAAGTCAGGGATAAGGTTACCTTTCTGATCTTCTTTGTGAGGCCAGCATCGTCACATTTATTAATTCAAGTGTTTTAAAAGAAACCTTAACACTTACACAGCTTACTGCTAAATGAGCAAATAATGTCAGATCATTTCAAACCTGCTGTTTTTTTCTATTTGTATTTCACACACACTCAAAAATGAAGGTACAAAAGCTGTCACTGGGCGGTGCGTTTTTAAAAATACACTTTTGTACCTATTAGGTTGTCACACGTGTGGACTCTTTTGTTGTTGTTTTGTCTTCTCCCATGTGTTCAGTGTCACCTACTTTCTATTAATTGTCTAACTGTGTCTTGTTAATTTAGTCAATTCCTGTGTGTATTTAAGTTCCAGTTTGCTTCTGTTTAATCGTCAGTTCTCGCTCTTTAATGCGTGTGGTCCTTTTTGTCCTGCCTGCTTGCAGCTATATTGCTATTTTGTTCGTTTTTAGAGGATTAAAACTGTTTTAGTTTATTTTTCTCATTGAGTGCTCCTTCTCGCAAACCACACCGTGACATAGGCTCAAATATGTACCTTTACGAACTAATATGTACCTTTTAAGCTACCAAAATGGACCCTTTAGGTACAAACATGTCCCTTTAAAAAAATCTACCGCCCAGTGACAGCTTTTGTACCTTTATTTCCAAGAGTGTATTTGCACTAAAAGGTATAATATACAGTATTATCATAATTCACTGTGTTCCTGTCATAATCCTTAGAAATAGCAGAATGTATCGCTTAAAGTGCAACATAACAAACAAATACACACATTAACCCTCTGTCCACTAAAAGACACTGCAATCATCTGCAAACGTACAGGCTTTATTCAAATATATTTACACTAAATGTATAATTGAAATTACATTTCATTATATGACCAAATTAATTTACAAAACCACAAGCTGGTTTTAGACAGCACAGACTCCTTTTGCAAACCAACTAAAAATCTATTACATCTAAACATGAATAAATATGAATTATATGTACAATTTAGTGTCTAGTGCCTCGGTCTGTTCCTCTTATTTACACAATGTCCCATTTCTCCCTTTTTCTCTCTACTCTCATTCTGAAAAACACGCTTTAGCTAAAAAACCCCAATCTCTATCTGATCTCAGGCTCTGGTTTCTGCTGGTGCTGTGTGTTCAGCTCCTCCAGGATCCACACAGAGCCCCTCACCGGACTGAAGGTGACCAGGAAGCAGTTCTCCGCACTTCCTGTGTCACTCCTGCTCTCCCTATACAAACAGTCGAAAAGCATTGATCTAGACTGATCCCAACGACACAATCCAGCCGTGACTCTGCTGTGATTCAGAAAGTGTGTGTCACTGGCCTTACACCTGTTCAGTTTAACCAGGGGTGGCTCTCAATGTCCTCTAAACTGGGCCGGTCTGATGCCGATGCACTGAGACACCAGCGAATCAGCTGACGGCACTCTGTTACACACAACACAGTCTTCAGCAACACAAAAGCACACGCTTCACCTGGATCTGGACGTGACGCCTGTCTCTTGCCTGTAGACAGCTCTCTAGGGAAGGTCAGCCTGCTTTTGGAGGTGACCCTGCGTGCTCCTCTGAAGGGGAAACAGCCGCACAGGATGCTGTAGAGCGTCACCCCGACCGACCAAACCGTGGCCGGTCCTGCGTGATAGCGGTGCTGCCGAAACCACTCAGGAGGGGCGATTCAAGAGTGCCTGAGAGACACAACAAGACCACAAACGTCCGATCAAAATCTTCCCTTTGCTGTTCACAAACGCATCACTGCAGTGAGATCAAAGCAACCTGCAAAGTGTCGGTAGGCCGAGTCTTGCAGCAGATCTCCACAGCCGAAGTCCAGCAGCTTGATGTCGTGTGACTCAGTGGAGATCAGCAGGTTCTCCGGTTTGACGTCCCGGTGCAGGACTCCGCGGCTCGCAGTGTTTCAGCGCCGTGATCAGCTGCAGCAGGACTTTCTTGGCCAGAGTCTCTCCAGACATCCGTTCTCCTCGCAGAAACTCTGGAGATCTTGGCAAGGAACGGGGCGCTCCAGGATCATGGTGTAGCGTCTGCGATGGTCGAACCACTCCAGCAGCTGCAGGACGTTTGGGCAGGCAGGAGCCGAATTGACCAGGGTCATCAACGCCACCTCCAGCGGCAGCAGACCCTGACCTTCCTGCAGAGACCAAAGATCCGTTACATCCAGAGCTGAATGCAGATTCACAACAGATTCACCTTCAACTCACCACTTTCAGCTTCTCAGGCGTCCTGCTTTTGCAAACGTACTTGATGGCAACCTGTGAACAGATCAACCGCAGGGAAATCACGCCTTCACTGATATCGCCAACTCTAAAAGCTGTTTGAAGGAGGCAGGGAAGGAAACGTCTTACTGGCAGTCTGTCGGACCTGCGTATCCCAGCATGCACCGAGCCGATCCACCTCGGCCCAGCAATGGGCCCTTGGCATACGCTTCTGAAACGCACAAGAACATGTATAAACAGAACATTTTCTATTAATAACTGAGTCATGACATCTTTGATAATCCTGACCTCTGCGGGAGCGCTTGGCTGGTCTTGTGTTGGAGGTGGACGGCCCTTCATCCTCCCGGCCGCCGCTCTGCCGCTTCCTCTTCCTGTGAGGCTGATCTGTGGACACAGAAACAGCCAGGTCAGAAGGCAGAGGCGCGATGTATCCTGGTAGCTCTTGGCTCAGGGGCTGCTCTGGGTCACGATCACCAGAGCCTCGTCTCCCATCCTCCTGAGCAGCCGTCTGAGAGATAGCAGCGCTCCTGGATCTGGAGCGGCCCGAGGCTGAAATATTACACACTTACAATACTTCATACTGTTTTATTAACAGTCAATAATCAAAACCTTATTTAGCACAGTTTATCTGTCACGTGGAACAAGACACGCATCACTTAACTTCAATATAACAGGTTGCACAAGCTGTCAAACAATGCACATACCAATAATAAATATCCTAAAATAATCCATTAAAAAACATACCTCGTCTTTCGTCCGAGTGAGCCATTGACGACTTCCTCCAAACTCCAAATAGGGAGAAAAAAAAAGAAAATGTATAAAATAAAATGAAATACAATAACAATACAAGACACAACTGCAGTAATAAGTTTAGTTATAGAACAAATAACAGTTTAAAACTCTTCTCCAAGAAAATCCGCTGATCTCCGTCTGAAATAAAAGTCTTCTTCTCGGAATCCTCCGATGAGCTTCAGAAAGCAACAAGATCTGATCAGAAAATACTCAAATGTCTCCTCGTCTCACAACCAACAGATAGCGATGGGTTCGAGTGTTTATATATTCAGGCGGAACTCATAACACACGTCGCTATAGCAACTAAGACGCGAATCACGCCGCGCTTACGTCAGTTCCGCATCGCTCGTACATCTCAGCACGAGTTGAATATTTATGCAATTATTCATTTCTTTTTAAATTAAATTTTTATAATAGATTTCATTTTAATTATTTAACTGTTTTAAAAACAGCTTTAAATGACAATTCAAGGAGTTTCATTTGCAAGATTTCATACAACAGTTCAATAAACGACGCTGATATTAAATGACTTACATTGTATGACTGCAACACTTTTTCATGATTTCGCTCTGCTTCGTCAAAGAAAATAGTTTTAAATGAGTTTGGTTTATGCATGAATGTGCGTTTTTAAACGAACGAGTCAATGATTCAGTTAGACACTCATTAAGAACAGACTCCTGAATGAATCAGTCTTTTGAACGAATCATTTGAACTATGATTCGCTGTTTTAGTTTCAATTGTAAAATACTATTTCAGATTTGAGTTATTTTAATACTTCTATATATAAATAAATATATATATATATATATATAAAAAAACTTGTTTAGATTTGTTGTCATTTTTCCAGCCAAAATATTCAAAAAAATCTTAAATTAGAGGGATTTTCAAGACTGACAGACTTTTCAAGAAAAATCTCTCACTTAATTTTGACTCACTTTTTCTTAAAAGGAAGCAATAATTATAGTATATATTTTTATTTTTCTATTTTTATTTTTGCTGTGTTGCACATTTTATATTTTGTATATTGTACATAATTCTCTTTATATCTGTCTTGTCTTGTTATCGTGTTGCACTGTAGAGTTTTTGTCACTAAAACAAATTCCTCGTATGTGCAAACATACCTGGCAATAAAGTGATTCTGATTCTGATTCTGATCATTTTGATTTCTAGATATTTTTTTCCGGAAACGTATGTAAGAAAAGCATATTTTGCAGTTCGGCAACAAAAACAAAATTGGTCATAAAATTGAAAAACAGAAGGGGAAGGACTAAAAAGGAAGTCCAGCTATTCTTGTCTGGTGACCATCTGTTAAAAATGAGCATAAATTATATTATTATTTGGTAAGCTATTGTCACTTTTAATATGGGGTGTAAGCTGTTTTGTCTGTCATTACAAATGTCCCTATAGTGAAGTTTGCTGATATGATCAAACCAGTGTGCTTTAAAAAATAAATAAAATAAACTGAGCTGCATTAAAACACAATGGAGCTCAGCAAGAGTTTTCTGCTTGTAATTATGGAAATTGCTTGATTTATTGACTTGTCTCTAAGGATCCTCGCTCTTACAATACTAAACACAATGAAAATGAATTGACTTTTGAAAGACACAGAGACCTTGTTTATGTCTGTGTTGTGGTTTGTGATGGTGACCCCCGAGACCTTTTGTACGCTGCCATCTAGTGGTCGTTTTATGTTGTTGACATTTTTGCGGTTGATATTCATTTTAGTAGAGTTGCATAATGTATTGTTGGAAATTAGCACAAATGAATATAGAGCCAATTCATTTATTTATTTATTTAAAAGTTTTTGCCATAAAACAACATATATTGACATTTGTATTTCATATTAAAATCAGTCTACAGTAAAATGTACTACAGATTCACTCAGAAACTGCATTTGTTGTAACGACTTGTGGATGTAGCTTCGAAATAATTCTATTAAGATACATTGGGTATTAACATAGCCTGTTTTCGTTGTCCTATAGGCTTTCTAAATTTCTAAATCATTAACATTCCATTTTAAAATGAACAATATCATAAATTCATTTACATGAACCTATAACACGCATATATTCTTTATTCTCACATTTACTGAACTTCTAGAACATAGAAGGATACTCTATTTTATTTAATTTTTCCCTGGTGCTTCTTACATGGCTGAATAAATTCAAATGTAATATAAGTTGAGATTAAAATACATCTGCAGTATAAAGGAAACACAAATTAGGGCTTAGCGTCTTTCCATTAACATCAAACAGTAAACGCGCAAGTGTTTAGGGGTCATTATTTAAGACAAATAATTCGAAAAAGGTATTGCAGCATAAAAGCAAACTTCAAAAACCTGTTCTAAAATTATGTTTTTACTATAGGTAAATGTTGTACGGTACGGGTATGTCCTATAGAGTACAGATAAGTTTTGTAGCATACAGGTAAGGTTTGTTGACTAAAGGTAAGTGTAAGGGTCCCCCTTTTCCTGCAGAACGGAGTCCAGAGGCCCTGGTCGAAGGTCAATGCGTGTTCGCTCTGCGTCTCGTTAAAAATCACTAATATTTATTCATCTTTTGGTTTTCCAATTATAGTACTGACCTTATACATAATTTTATCTGACTCCAATCTTTCGTGATTTTATACATATTTATTTAAATGTAACTGCTGATCCCTCTAGTTGTGATTAAATTTGGATCATTAATTAACTATAATATTTCCTAGTTTCGACTTATCGTTCGTTAGGAGTCTGGGTCGCTTAGAGACCTTGTTTGGCCAGAACAGACTCACGACACATCTGGGCTAGTCCAGGTCTTAGTCAGAGGCTACCCTGTAGATCACTTACCTTAATGCAGCCATCTCCTCAATAGACTCAAAAAGAGTAATTTTTTATGCGTTCCCTAAGTAATAGCATGCTAAGTCAGTTTGGTCACCAGAAGTCAAGATCTCAAAAAGTCAAGACCTCAGAAGTCACTAACATACTAGAAAAGTTATTTCAGACAACATTATAAGTTAACCAAGATTAACATTTATTTTGCCAGTTTCCAAATTGGTATAATTGATAAACATTTGCACAACTGATAAGCAGTACAAAAATAACACAAAACAAAATAAAACAAACTTAAAAGATCAGTATACCTGGGGGGTATTTCAGAAAGCAGGTTATGTGACATACCTGGGTATGTTTAAGGGTAAGTTCTTCGATAACCTCAACTTTCGGTTCCAAAAACGGAGGTAACTTTCTGGGTATGTAACCATACCAACTAACTCTCTGAAGATAACCTGCTCGGGAGCAGGTTATGTTTCAGAGTAACTTCGTTTCAGAAGGTTGGTGAGCATGGCGTGCCCTTTTGAGGAGGATCCTGTGGACGTAGAAGCACAAATTATACGAGGTTTTTTTCGTTGGGAGAGGGTTATAAGACCACGTATTGACGTTTTTGCATACCCTAATGAATATTTGAAAGAGCGTTATTGTTTTTCAAAAGGTTCCTTAGTTTATTTAACACGTCTTTTAAAACCGCATATCGCAAATTTGACAAACCGCTGTTCTGCGCTTAGCACAGAAAACATTCTGTGCATAGCACTTCGGTTTTTTGCGTCTGGCCATTTTTTGTACAGTGTGGGCGATTCGGAGCATGCGTTTGAAGCATTTTGGAGTGACTCCGGTGATCCACCACAGGTTAAACATACGTGAGAGTTCCTCGCACTCGGGTCCCGTTTGAGAATGTCCTGCTTCCCGATCCCGTTGGGCCTGGGTGCGGATGCGTTCAAGGCCCGTTTAAAACATCCAGACACTTCCTCTGCCGTAATTGTTCCAGCCAAGTGCCCGTTGCTTGCCAGGCCAAAGGACACGAAGGATTAGGCCGCTATGTCCTCCCAAAGCCCACGGTACATGCCCTATACCGCTTCCAGTTCTAGCGGGCAATTGGAAGAGCACATGCCGTCGAGAAGCTCGGCAGCAGGCTGTATCTGGTCCCTGTTGTATTTGAGCTGACAGACGTGGTAGGTGTGCTGCCTCGCCCAACCAGTGGTCTGCCGGCGTGGTCTGACCGCCTCCCCGTGACAGCCGGACCTCGGTCCTGGCGGTTGCCCTCTTAAGGGCTGGGAAGCACCCTCCCCAAGGGCTCTTAAGACTCCTACCTGCGAGAATGCAGAACTCCCCTCAGGTGGCACGGGATGGCTGCTGCCTTCCTTGGATGTGGTAGCTGTTTCTCAGGCTCCCTCTCTGGAATCAAACCCTGATTCCCAGTCATCCATGGTCACCATGGTAGGCGCCTGATGTACCATCGAAAGTTGATAGGGCAGAAACTCGAATAATCCGTTGCCCCTGCGGAAGGGCGAGCGATTGGGCCAAGGTTATCTAGAGTCACCAAAGGGGTCTGAGAGGACGGATCCCCCCGGGAGGCCCGGATGGGTTTTGACAGGAGGGGACTTCAAACCCTAGGTCCCAAAGGCCTGCTGGGTACCCGCTGGGGGGCAAAGCTTTTTGTCTCTCCTATCGTAGTTGTGCAAGGGGCCCCGGCATGGCAGGTCCGAGGACCTTACTAAACCATCCAATCGGTAGTAGCAACAGACGGTGTGTACAAAGGGCAGGGACTTAATCAATGTGAGCTTATGACCCGTGCTTACTGGGAATTCCTCTTTAATGGGAAATAGTTTCAATCCCCAGTCCCGATCACAAACAGGGGTTAATTTCATTTTCTGGTAAACCCGAAGATCAACAGGAAATTCAGATGCTCAGAGATACGGGAGCCGATTACTAATTTTTGGTCAAAAATGCGTTACCCTTGTCAGACCAGTCATTTTGTGGGTCGAGTATTCTAGTCCAAGGGATTGAAATGGGGTTCATAAAGGCACCCTTACACCCAAATAAATTTGCAGTGTGAGTTAGTTACCAGTTTTGTGTCAGTCAGGACTGAATCTTACTTCTGGCAAATGACAAGCAGAGTCAAGAAGTTTGAAATTAGACAGTAATTCTATAAATTTACCTGTGTCTCGTTCTCAGATTATCGCTGCGCAGAAAGAAGATGGGTCTTTGGTGAAATGTTTCCATTCTGCTGTCTCTCAAAAGGCTAGCAAGGGAAAAGTTGCTTATTTTGTGGAGAACGGCTTGTTAATGCACAAATGGTACTCCAATACTGAAACTGACGCTGACTGGAATGTAATGTATCAGATTGTGATTCCTTCTGCTTATTGTCAGCATGTCTTGTGTCTAGCGCACGATCATGTATTGTCAGGACATCTTGGTGTCACAAAAACTTTAACTTCTTAGTTACCGGTCATTGGTTCCTGTCACCTGTCAATCTTTATCAGTGCTGACGTCACACATTCTGCAGTCTCCAACCACCTCAGATAAAAGAGCTTGCCAGACCACCCACAAGCCCCCCATTTTGTTGCCGCTACTTGCTGTGTTATCATTGTGTATTGCGTTTGTTTTGATGTTTGTTACTTGCCACCGTTTGTATTGTATTTTTCGTTCCCTTTCCTTTCATACTGTAAGTCATCATGCGTTATGTGTTATGAAGCCGGGGAGAAGTGGACAGGTAAGAACGTCACGTGACATACACTACAACACGTAGGAATCTTCCTTGTACAGTACATTAGGTTAGGGGTACGGGTCACCCCATGTACTCTTGTTGGCTAAGCGAGTGTAGTTAGTTAGGGCGTCTCAGACGCTGAAGACATTTTCTTTTCATATAGTTTTATTGGTAGATAGTTTAGGGGAAATTAAGTAGCTGGAGACTGTTTTTGAATTATTTTCTTTGCTTTAGGACTGCCCTCGTCTATATATCTTTTCTTTTTTGTTCTGTCACATCTACATTTTATGTATTTAAAAATCACCAACAAAATTGTTTACACACTGTATGCGCGTTTTTTAATGTCTGTCTTTTTAAATGTCATACCCCAGTACCCTTGACCTACGTGGGGTCATAACATTTTTGAGAGCTCATCCGGCTCCGTCTGGCAGTTGCTGGCAGAAATGTACTCCTCCCCCTTGAAACATATAAACTTCAAACTAGCATGTTTTAGGTGGGATCCTGAATTTCCTTAGTTGTCTCAGGTGGTATAGACATTGCCTGTTTTTTGTCACCTGTATCTGTGTGTGCTGAGCCCAGGTTAAGTCCTCAGACTACTCCTAGGTACTTGACTCTACTTTTTCTCTCTTTGTCTCTGATCAGTAGTGGAGTGTAGTTTCACTGTCCTCTCCTAAAGTCAACTACCATTTCCTTGCTTTTGCTGACATTCGGAGAGAGGCGGTTTGACTCACAACTTGTTGTCACCTTCTCCACCTCATCAAGATAAGCTGCCTCGTTGTTGTTGGATATGAGGTCCAGTAAAACTGTATCATCCGCAAACTTGATGATGGAGGTGGAATTGTGAGAGAAGACACAGTCATGTGTATAAAGATAGTACAGTAGAGGGCTTAGGACACCTTAGGAGCACCTGTACTCAGAGTGATGATGTTGGACATTGTCTGCCCAACCTTCACAACCTGGGGTCTGTGCAAGAGAAAGTTCAGAACCCAGTCAGAGAGGAAGGAATTCAGACCAAGGTTCCTGAGTTTGGATGCCAGTCTTTAAGGGTCAATGGTGTTGAAGGCTGAGCTATAGTCTATAAACAACAGCCTGATGTAGTTTCCAGGTTTACTGACATGGGTGAGAGTGGAGTACAGAATGTGAGTGTCCTCTGTGGATCTGTTGGGACAGAATGCAAACTGTAGCGGGTCTATGTTGTCCAGGATGGAAGAGCAGATGTTGTTTTTAATGAGCCTCTCGAAGACATCTAAAAGACATCTAAAAGTGCTGATCGTCCTTAATCCATTCCACATGCGTCGGGAGTCGTTCAGTTGGAAGTGAGTCTCCACTCGACTCTCACCACGCGTCAGGGAGAATGTAGCAGGCTGCTTTATAATCACTCATGTCTCCCGACATGAGCCCAGCTGTACGCGTTTTCACCGCTGTTCGGATGGTACTATCACACATGGCTTCTGGTTGGAGAAAGTCTTTATTGTGATGGTGTGTGTAACTTCATCAACTAGTGTACTGATAAGGATAACGGCTTCCGCAAACTTGCTGACGTCAGCAGAGCTAGAGCGGCCTTATATTTTGGTAAATATAACAGTCTCCAAACGAATGAAGAACTTTTCCCCCGACGACAGATCTTGACGTAAGCCCACACTCGCACCATGTGCGACACCTTTTTTCCTCATTACGTGACTCACACCACAATGTAACATTAAGCTCAACAGTCATTGGGTTGCGTTAGCATACCTACATTAAACACACTTTTCTATTGGACACAACCCGAACACAACTATTTTGGTTATTTGCTATTTTTCCTAAATAAATTTTTTAAATACATTAATACTTGGTATTATTTCTTGGGGTCCCTACATCAGTATGGATGACATTTGCATTACAGTGCAGAATGTGTTTTGAGAATGAGAATGTGTTTAAACTTTTGCTGAAAAGTCTAAGTGAGATCTTGTCACCAAGCCAGCAGAGGGAGCTCTTACCACTGGATGATCACTCCCTCTGCTGCTACTTCCTGTTGTGGGACTATAAATACTATAGCAGGCCCCTCACCTGCAGGTTGTATTGTTGGATTGTCTGATTGTTGTTTCTAGTTTTCCTTGTGTTTCCAGAGTCATAGATTCTATGGTTTTGACCCTGCCTGTCTTTTGATACTTTGATTGTTTGCTGCCTGACCCGACCTCTGCCTGTTTTTGGATTCTGTTGTTGCCTTGCCTCTTACACTCCTGTTTGCTGTGATTTGACGCCTGCCTGCTTTGACCATGCCTTTGTTTAATAAAAGCCAGCGAATGGATCCGCACGCCTCAGACCCCTCAATCATGACAGAATACAACCTCACACCAGGATCCAGTGGCTTTTCACCCGATCCATGGCAAGGTAGGCGCCTCCCAATATCTCTACTAACCCTCAAGCAGGGCACCCGAACACTTGAGGACTATACCCAAGAATATCTGGACCTGACTTACCTCTCTGACTTACCGGACTGTTTGCTGATCGAGTTCTTTCATGAGGGAATAAATCAGCCTCTCAAAACGCAACTTGTTCGAGAGGGTCCACGTGGGTCACTTGCACAGTTGCCACGGGTCTGCCAGTCTCCATCGCCGTTGTGGGTGAAGGATCCCTCACTTTACCATCCCGCCTCCGAGTCCCAGACTCCACCTCGGCTTATAGACCCGTAGGCTTCCCCTAGGCTCCTAGCTCTCTTCTCTGCACCGTGTTCCGTCAGTCCACCAGCTCCACAAGGCTCTATCGTCCCTCCAGCTCCACCTTGGTCGGTCTTGACCCTGTCTGTCTTTTGATACTTTGATTGTTTGCTGCCTGACCCGACCTCTGCCTGTTTTTGGATTCAGTTGTTGCCTTGCCTCTTACACTCCTGTTTGCTGTGATTTGACCCCTGCCTGCTTTGACCATGCCTTTGTTTAATAAAAGCCAGCGAATGGATCCACACCCCTCAGACCCCTCAATCATGACAGATCTGCATTAATTGTGTTTTACTATGTGAAATGGTTTAAGGTATTGACAACAGAGTGCACAATTAGCTAATTGAGGACAGGCAACTGGAAACAGCCAGTGGGTTTTAGTGTTTTAGCAATTCAGAAAAACTATAAAAATACATTTAGAACACAATTTGCTAACATCTCTGAAACATATCTATTGTAGCGTATCATAGTTTAATGTGACACTGTAACTACACATAACAAGAGGGTAAACAAGGGTATATGTTTGCATAATAGTTAAGAAAAATATTGAAGAACATTTTTTTCAAACCACATACACACCAACAGCTATCAAAAACATAAATGATACAATAAATATACATGTGTTGTGTATTATGATATTTATATGTTAACATGGAAGCAGCTGGAAACAGGTAATCTAGTTTTTAACAGTATTGCACTTTGACCAAATCATCCACATGCTCTAGTAATCTCCATAATCTTACATAAAGAAACATTAGCGCATATTATAGCATATTCTTAAGCAACAGTAAAATTTTAGATTTATTCTACAACTATTACTATCAGTAGTGTAAGAGATATGGTGTAATAATACCCAGTACCTAGTGTAAAAATATACTGCATCATATATTTTGTTATTACAATAAGCCTGTTGTAATTCATTATATTGTTACATAATGCATACCACATAACATCATGCATACCACATAATCTTAGTATATTTCATAACTAAGGTGTAACTACAGGTGTAACAGTATAAATACTTTTCATTTTCCTTGTCATTGCTTCCTTATCCTCCTCAACTTTTCACATAGTTTCCATTTACCTACACGTATGTACAGCTGTACATTTTCAGTAAGTGTGTCATGCATACCATGTAATTTCAGAATAGGTGTCCTTTAGTTATAAAATATAAATGCTCTATAATTTCACAGGTTATTACCCCCTTATTACCCAAGCATTACGTATTGTACGCATTACGTAAGTAGGTACTATGGAGGTACTCTGCTGATACAAAATATGTACTCTGTAAATTCTGTGTAATGCATTGTGGGTTGTAAGATAAAAAGTTACCTGAGAATGTATTTAGAATTTTGCTGAAAAGTCAGAGATCTGCAAATTGTGTTTTACCATGTGAAATGGTTTAAGGTATTGAAAACAGACTGCACAATTAGCTAATTGAGGTCAGGCAACTGAGAACTTTGTTCAACCAATGGGTTTTAGTATTTAGCAATTCAGAAAAACTAATTATTAGATAGACAGATAAATAGACAGATAGATAGATACATGTTATTTGATTGCAGTATGCTTACTTAAATCAAATATTAAGGCTTTTCTCTTTGGATTTGCTTTTTCATTTGAAACTAGGGTTAATATGTAAACTCTTCACTAACTAGCCAATGAAGATGCCCAAAAGAACGTTGCACTTTGATAAACCCTTAGATTTGCTGAGTCACTGATTACATAGAGTGGTCCTGCAAGCCTGGACCAAGAGTCCACCTGACATTGTTACAGAGTTTAGATCATTACACTGACAAGCCCTAAACCAAAGCTTCCTTAACTGCCATTATACTTATTTGAATTATCAGTGGATATAATTAAAAAGAATGGAAATGAAAAGGTATCCAAATGATGGGTGTTGTGAGAGATTACATTTAGATGTCTCTGTTGATGAACGCACCCCTCAGCATGGGATATTAGAACTTCTTAAGAAACTGAGGCCAGAGTGGAATCCAGAAGATATTCAGATCAAGGCAAGTTTACCATTAAACTTAAATACATTTTATCTTTTGAAATCAGGTTTTTGGGTATATTCTATTATATATAATTTCTGTTGAAGATGAAAATAAAAGATGGGCTATTGATGCTTTTATCCAAACCGACTTGACATTGCTTTCAACATAAACATATGATCAGTTTATACATTGCCTGGGAATCATGCTGTTGCTTCTGTCATGTTCCATTTAATCCACTGAATTAGTGTGTCACTGCATTGTTATAAAACACTCTACATAACTTTTATAAGAATGGTTTCAATTAGCATCAAAAACACTCTTTGTAAAGTTCGCTTTACAAAGCAGGAATCGATTTTTGAATTCTTTATTGTCAGGTGCACAGAGAAATGTATTTAATGCGTAATATAAATGATAAATGTCCACAGTAATTCTTGCACAATTAAAGAAAAATACATATAGTCATGCATTCTGGTTACAGGGTCTAAACCGATCACAGTCCAAAATGTCCACTTGTATTTACTGGTTAAACATAAATAAGACACTGGTTGAAACTGAACTTATTTTTCTAAACAAACAGATTACAAATCACTTGCAGCTATTCACATACTATACAATTCAAATTCACACACTATGGAAATCTGTCTCAATTTTTAGACTAGTCACATCTTGATTTTGCCTAATTACCTGTTTCCTGATCACCTGCATGTCTTGAATGTCTCTTGAATTTGTCCTTTACTCCTTGCGCTGGACTTTTGTGGATTTAATGTTTATTTCATTTATGTAACAACTCCCAATAATAGCAAAGTCACATAAGCAAACAAACGATTCAGTCATTTTCATGTGCACAAACTGTGTATTATACAATCACTAAAGTGTATTACTTCATTATTCCACCACATAAGCAGAGGCCGCAGTTCATAACTGATAACCCTCCAAATAGTTTGTGCAGATCCCTCTTAGTTAGATAATTGCTTTTCAATTAAAAAATAAATATGCGCATAATGTAGTTATTAAAATAAATTTTCTCTTATTTGTTGTAAATAAATAAAACCAAATTTGCTTATGACTTTCCGAATGTCATTTGCGTGATAAATCTGTATTTTGAATAATAACGTATTATTACTGCTTGCCTGTTGCATGACATGAATATATATTTAGAAGGTTGTTTTTTTAGAACATACAACAACTGAGAAGGAACTGAACATAAAAAAAATTATAGAATAAAAAGAAAAAAAAATTCCAGGTCCAGACGCAAACAGTCTCATGAAGGTGATCCACAAGATGCTCTGGTAGCAGCTCAGTGTTTTACATCTATGTCAGAAAAAGGTCAGTTTACATCCAAATGTTGCAGAATATAAACTGCATAACATTAGTGTCTGTGTTTCTGCTTTTGTGCATTTAACTTGAATAATATCCAACAGCTGTACAGCACAGTTTTTATAATAATTTGTAAATACATTGATTGTGACTTTGTACATTTACTGCAGAAATGCTTAAATGCATTTAAAAGTTTGATTGACCAAATCAACTGGCCCCAAGCTCAAAAGTTAAGCTATGCCTATGATGCATCGTGGGAAGCGGCACAGGGCAGGCGGTGACCCACATGGACCCTCCCGAACAAGTCGTGATTTGAGTGGCTGATTTATTCCCTCATGAAATAACTTGATCAGCAAACAGTCCGGTAAGTCTGAGAGGTAAGCCAGGTCCAGATATTCTTGGGTGTAGTCCTCAAGTGTTCAGGTGCCCTGCTTGAGGGTTAGTAGAGATATTGCGAGGCGCCTACCTGGCCATGGATTGGGTGAAAAGCCGCTGGATTCTGGTGTGAGGTTGTATTCTGTCATGATTGAGGGGTCTGAGGCGTGCGGACCCCTTACACTCCTCGCCACCAATGTAGTCACGCCAGCTCTGCCTCCCACACCGATCATCGCGAATGTGAGTAAAAGCCCTGCTTCACCTCGACTTTCCTTACCAGAAAAATTTGATGGTAATCCTGCCAAGTGTAAGGGGTTTCTGCTTCAATGCTCTATTTTCATTACACAACAACCCCTGTTATATCCCACGGAGGACAGTAAGGTGGCCCTGATATGTTCCTTACTGACTGGAAGAGCTTTGGATTGGGCTACTGCTATGTGGGAGCGCAGACAAATGGCTTTCCCCTCATACACTTCATCATTTTACACCTCATCATTTCCTGCGACAGTTTCGTGAGGTGTTCGAACATACAGCAGGAGGAAAGGAGCCTGGCTAACAACTGCTCTCTTTAAAACAAGGTAATCGCACAGCAGCGGATTACACGCTAACATTCCGCACTCTCGCTGCACAGACTGGATGGAACCCAGAACCTCTCAAACTCCTCTACCGCAAGGGACTCAGTGCTCATCTACAAGCCGAGCTGGCATGCTGAGATGAGGGAAGGAATCTGGAACAGTTCATGGAACTGGCTATCCGAATCGACAACCTGATGAGGTTAACGACCTCATTCGACCTCTTTCAAACGACCGATCTCGAGCAGGAGCCCATGCACCTTGGCCATACATGGTTGACTCCGGAGGAGCGTGAAAAGAGCCACCTGTCCCCATCGACCAGCACGTTTCAGAAAGGCTGCGGTGAGTGTCTCTCAGTCATCTGAATCCCCATCTTGACTCTGGAGCTGCGGGAAATTTTGTGGACCGCACTTTTGCTAAAACCCATAATCTTCCTTTCCTTCCATGCAACTCTGGGGTGACAGTGGCAGCATTAGTTGGAAGACCCTTGGGATCAGGAAACATCAAATTCGTCATCCAAGATATCACTCTCCAAACCAGCGCATTACATCAGGAGAAAATGTGTTTATTCGTCATCGACTCTCCACAACGACCTGTTGTTCTCGGACTTCCCTGCATTGTACTTCGATTGTACTCACATTTTGTAGTTAAAATGGTTTTATTCATAATGAAACAGCATTGTGCTTCATGCAGATATGAATTAATCAAAACAGAATTTTTTCATCATGTATCAAGCTGTCACGGCTGCGCTTTCGTGGGACGAAGCACACAAGGCTTAGAATGAACTTAAATGGGTTTAATCTCAAAATGGCAAAATAAAGATACTGTCACGCAAATCAAGAGAAGGATTCAATTGCGGAGAATGATAGTTTATTAGAAGATAAACAAAAGAGAGAGTCACTGATAGCGGTGGAGCTCGTGCAGCGCGAGGATGGAAAGCGGGTGCAGGAACGCAGTGGCCGTCAATCCAAGCGAATCCTCTGAAGCAGGAATAATCCGGAATACCGATAAACGGAGAAACGTCAGAACAGGAACTCAGGACAACGGTGAGGATCTGACAATGAGAGCGGTGTTAGCTGGTCTTAAATAGCCCTAATAATGAGCCACAGCTGGGGCTGATCAGATCGCGATCACGAACTTAGACACACCCACCTCAGCACATAACAGACAGACACACAAGATGAGACAATGAATCCATGAACCGTGACAGTACCCCCTCTCCTAAGAGGGCCCCCTGGCGCTCCCAGCCAACCTTACCCGTTGATTGTAATCATCGATAAGAGAGTGATCCAGAATGTCCCTGGCAGGAACCCAACTTCTCTCCTCTGGACCGTAACCTTCCCAGTCCACCAAGTACTGGAATCCACGTCCCCTCCGCCTTGAGTCCAGAATGCGATTGACCGAATATGTTGGTTCCCTGTCTACGAGACGCGGCGGTGGAGGAACCGGGGCAGCGGATTAAGAGGTGAATGAAAAACAGGTTTTAATTTAGAAACATGAAACACGGGATGAATTCTCCTGTACGCTGGAGGAAGTTTGAGGCGGACTGTCACCGGACTAAGAACTTTGGTGACAGGAAACGGGCCAATGAATTTGGGAGCAAGTTTATTACAGACGGGGCGGAGAGGAATATTCTTAGTTGAAAGCCACACTTTTTGACCAACGACGTATACGGAAGGCTTTGACCGGTGGCGATCGGCCTGAGCCTTAGTGCGCCGTCCCACCCTGAGGAGGGTCTCTCGGGCCCTTCTCCAAGTGCGACGGCACCTCTGGACGAATGCGTGGGCAGAGGGAACCGCGACTTCGGATTCCAGACTAGGAAAGATAGGTGGCTGGTACCCTAGACTACATTCAAATGGTGAGAGGCCCGTGGATGACACTGGTAACGAGTTATGTGCGTACTCAACCCACGAGAGTTGTTGACACCAGGAAGCGGGATTCTGCGCCACCAAACATCGCAACACCCTTTCCAGATCTTGGTTGGCCCGCTCAGTCTGGCCGTTGCTCTGAGGATGGAAACCAGAAGACAGACTAACGCTTGCCCCCAGCAAACGACAAAACTCTTTCCAAAATTTGGATACAAACTGGGGTCCCCTGTCGGAAACCACGTCCATCGGGAGGCCATGAATGCGAAAGACATGATCAACGACAGTAACCGCTGTCTCCTTAGCAGATGGTAATTTAGGTAAGGGGATGAAATGAGCCGCCTTCGAGAACCGGTCCACTACGGTCAAAACAACCGTATTGCCCAGGGAGGCGGGAGGGCCGTGGACGAAATCTAGCGCGATGTGGGACCAGGGTCTCGAAGGGACAGACAGCGGTTGAAGTAATCCCTCTGGGGGTCGATTGGAAGTCTTACCACGAGCGCAGACTGAACAGGCCAAAACAAAATCCCGAATGTCCCGAGCCATGGTGGGCCACCAGAATCGTTGGTTAACTAGAAACCTAGTGCGTCCAATTCCTGGATGGCAAGCCACATTGGAACAATGACCCCACCGGATAACGCCGGACCTTAACCCCTCAGGCACGAATAACCGGTTCGTGGGCACCGGACGGAGGCGTTACCCCTTCTAAGGCTGTGCGAACCTTCGATTCGATCTCCCACGTGAGTGTAGAAACAATGAGTTTCTCAGGTAGTATGCACTCAGGAGACGACGGACGTTCGGAAGAATCAAAGATACGGGACAGCGCATCGGGTTTGATGTTTTTGGACCCCGGGCGGTATGACAGCGAGAAATCAAAACGATCGAAAAACAGTGCCCACCGAGCCTGCCTGGAGTTGAGGCGTTTAGCTGATCTGATGTACTCTAAGTTCTTATGATCGGTCCAGACGATGAAAGGTACCCCCGACCCTTCTAACCAATGACGCCATTCCTCCAAAGCAAGCTTAACCGCCAACAACTCTCTGTTACCAATGTCATAATTGCGTTCAGCAGGGGATAATCGATGGGAGAAAAACGCGCAGGGGTGCATCTTATCATCCGAGGAAGCCCGCTGGGACAGCACCGCACCTACCCCCACCTCTGAGGCATCGACCTCCACCACAAACTGACGTGTGGGATCAGGGGCTGTAAGGATGGGAGCCGAAACAAAGCGGCGCTTTAATTTGGCAAATGCAACCTCAGCTGCATTGGACCACCTGAACGCCGTCTTGGTGGAGGTCAAGGCCGTCAGAGGAGCGGCTAGTTGGCCGAAATTACGAATAAAACGTCGGTAGAAATTGGCAAACCCCAGAAACCTCTGCAGGGCCTTACGGGAATCAGGGGTTGGCCAATTCACCACAGCCTTGATCTTGTCGGGGTCCATGCGAATTTCCTCGGCCGAGACGATGTACCCCAAAAAGGGAACTGACTGTGCATGGAACGCGCACTTCTCCGCCTTGACAAAAAGCCCATTCTCCAACAGCCTCTGGAGCACTCGCCTGACGTGCTGCACATGTTCCTGGAGAGATGAAGAAAAAATCAATATGTCATCCAGGTAGACATATATGAACTGATCTACCATGTCTCTCAGCACATCATTGACGAGTGCTTGGAAAACTGCGGGCAATTAGACAGCCCAAACGGCATGACCAGATACTCAAAATGCCCCTGGGGGTATTAAAGGCAGTTTTCCACTCATCCCCTCCCTTATGCGGACCAAATGGTAGGCGTTACGCAAATCTAACTTGGTGAAGATGGATGCTCCTGCAACCTCTCGAATGCTGAAGACATCAACGGCAAAGGATAGGTGTTCTTTACCGTGATGTTATTCAAGCCTCGGTAATCAATACAAGGTCGCAGAGAGCCATCCTTCTTCGCGACAAAAAAAAATCCTGCCCCCGCTGGAGAAGAAGAAGGGCGAATGATCCCGGCTGCTAGAGAATCAGAAATATATTTCTCCATGGCCTCCCTTTCAGGAACTGAAAGCGAGTATAACCTGCCTTTAGGCGGAGACATACCTGGAACTAAATCTATCGCACAGTCATAGGGACGATGTGGAGGAAGAGAAGCAGCCCTGGACTTACTGAACACTTCCTTCAGGTCGAGGTACTCCTTGGGCACGTTTGACAGATTCACCGCCTCATCCTGAAACGAAACACGAGACACAGGAGAACAAGCAGACACAAGACAAGAGGCATAACAGTTCTCGCTCCACGCCGTGATTGAATTCTGGTCCCAATTGACCCTAGGGTTATGCCGAACCAGCCAGGGATGGCCAAGCACCACAGGGATGAGAGGTGAATCAGTCAATAAAAATTTAATTGTCTCTGTATGATTTCCAGACGTGACAAGTGTAACGGATATAGTGGAGTGAGTGATGTCAGGAAGGGCTTGTCCATTGAGGGCACTGACAGAGACCTTGTGACGTAGGGAGACAGTGGGAATGTGGAGTTGAAGGGCAAGAGTTCGGTCCAAAAGGTTACCTTCAGCCCCCGAGTCCAGCATGGCCGAACAGTCATGTCTTCCATCTGCCCACTGCAGTCTCACCGGGAGGAGGGTGGTGGTTGAGGATTTGTTTAGAGATACTCCACCCGACAGTAACCTCAATTCTACCGCCGGGCTTGTGCTTTTACCGGGCAATCCACCAAAAAATGGCCTGATGCCCCACAGTACATGCAAAGTCCTTTGGCTCTCCGACGATCTCTCTCCTCCCGGGAAAGCCGAGCTCTACCAACCTGCATGGGTTCGGTGTCAGGTGAGTGACTGATCGTGAATCCCGAGTCAACAGGAGAACATTCCGTAACTGGTGGTGATCGCTGACGACATGCTCGCTGGTCACGTTGCTGTAATCGCGAATCCACACGGAGGGCAAGATCAATCAGTCCATCCAAGCTGTTGGGTAACTCCAGGGTAAAAATCTCTCTCTGGATCCGGTCAGCCAACCCATGCAGGAACATGTCCCACTGCGCCTCCTCGTTCCATTTGCACTCAGCCGACAGGGTTCGGAACTCGATGGAAAAGTCCGAAACAGATCTTTCACCCTGACGGAGATCGGCCAGTCTGCGTGCCGCCTCACGCCCAACTACTGCACGATCGAAAACTCTTCTCATCTCCTCAGACAGTGCTTGGAACGAGGAACAACAGGGATGGCGATTCTCCCACACCGCCGTTCCCCATAAGGCTGCCTTCCCGGACAACAGGGTGAGTACCAGTGCTACTCTGGACTCTTCAGTAGCAAAAGTCTGTGGCTGAAGTGAGAAAAACATTGAGCACTTAACTAAAAACGATCTGCATAAATTAGGCTCACCATTATATACTTCCGGTGTCGGCAGCCGCGGCTCGCGCTGAGTCACGCTGATAGGAGAAGCGGGGGAAGCGGGCGGTGGGGTGTGGCGCAGTGGCGTCCGCAGTTGTTGGAGTTGACTGGTGAGTTCGGACATCTGCACCACTAGCGCTTGCACGGCTCGTCCAGTCGCGAGCATTTGCTCGTCTTGATGATCCATTCGTGCATTGTTGTTTTCAAGCAGTTCTTGAATATTACGAGCTTCCGCTGAATCCATATATGGTCAGATCCTTCTGTCACGCAAATCAAGAGAAGGATTCAATTGCGGAGAATGATAGTTTATTAGAAGATAAACAAAAGAGAGAGTCACTGATAGCGGTGGAGCTCGTGCAGCGCGAGGATGGAAAGCGGGTGCAGGAACGCAGTGGCCGTCAATCCAAGCGAATCCTCTGAAGCAGGAACAATCCGGAATACCGATAAACGGAGAAACGTCAGAACAGGAACTCAGGACAACGGTGAGGATCTGACAATGAGAGCGGTGTTAGCTGGTCTTAAATAGCCCTAATAATGAGCCACAGCTGGGGCTGATCAGATCGCGATCACGAACTTAGACACACCCACCTCAGCACATAACAGACAGACACACAAGATGAGACAATGAATCCATGAACCGTGACAGATACAAAAGGCAGGCAGATACAAAAGGCAGGCAGGACAAACACAGGTATGGACATCGGGTATGGACCTTAACGATCGGACAAACGGAACTGAAAACACCGGGCTTAAATACACAGGGTAATTGACGAGACACAGCTGCAGACAATACAATAAACACAGAGGGAAGGCAGGGCACAGGGAGCACATGGCATGAGACGAAAAACATAAACAAAGAGTCCAGAGACGTGACATTACCCCCCCCTCCCGGAAGGTGCGTCCTCGCACCTAAAGAGTAACATCAAAAAAATAAATAAATAAATAAATAAATAAATAATTTCAAGGTGACGTCGAGGCACTGGAGGTCCTAGGCGACGCCGCAGGCTTCGGCGACTGACACGGAGACGGGGGACGGGAAGGACGCGGTGGAGCCAGAGCGACTGAGGACTGAGGAGAAGCCGGAGGGAAGGAGGAGCCTGACAGAGCCAGTGGGATGGAGGGACGAGGTGAAGCCAGAGGAGAGGAATCCCGAGGCGATGGATGGTCGACGACAGACCAAGGCGGAGCCGGAGGGACGATGGAGCCTGGTGGAGCTGGTGGACTGACGGACCACGGTGTAGAGGAGGGAGCTAGGAGCCCAGGGGGAGCCGACGGGTCTACGAGCCGAGGAGGAGTCCGGGACTCGAAGGCGGGACGGTGAGGCGAGGGATTCTCCAACCTCGACAGCGATGGAGACCAGCAGATCCGTGGCGAGCTCCAGATGGTAAGCTGAGGATGAGCGCAGGGGCTGCTGGGATCCATTGATGTGGTATGACCGGGGTGGGAGGGTGGGAAAACTGGAAGTGCACGTGGCGCGGGCACTGGAGGAGCGCGTGTGGCGCGGGCACTGGAGGAGCGCATGTGGCGCGGGCACTGGAGGAGCGCCGCGGGCGCGGGCACTGGAGGGAGCGCACGTGGCGCGGGCACTGGAGGGAGCGCACGTGGCGCGGGCACTGGAACGGGACGGCTGGGCGGAACCAGCGGGCTAACGGGACGGCTGGGCGGAACCAGCGGGCTAACGGGACGGCTGGGCGGAACCAGCGGGCTAGCGGGACGGCTGGGCGGAACCAGCGGGCTTACGGGACGGCTGAACGGGAACAGGAACTCAGGATACAGGGGAGGTGCCCAGTCTAAATCCAAGTCCACATCGTCCAGCTCCCTTTGCAGATCCAGCAGCCCCAGGTGGATGATCAGCTCATCCTCAGCCGATGTGCAGTGGGCGGAGCTCCACTCCGTGCTCTCATTCCCGTCGGCTGTCTTCCACGCGGCGAGTTCTGTAGCCGGCTCACGCACCTGGTCTGTCGAAGTCAGCTCGGATCCGGTGGCGCTCCACGGCTCTGTCGCTCTCCTCAGCGATGGTTCCGTGGTCGTCCCCGAATCAGCGACTGCGTCATCGGTGGGCTCAGACTTGTGCTCCGCAACGCGGGGAGATGATGGGCTGGGTTCTGGATTTGGAGTGGGGCTGGTGTCGTTATCCTCCAGCACAACCGTCATTGGTGATTTGCAGGACACCAGCACCCACTCGATGTACGCGGCGATGCTCTCTCGAGGGCCGTTCCTGGACAGCTTCTCTTGCGGGGAGTAGTCGAGTCCTCGGTAATAAAGTGAGCAGAGGAAGCTGTCCGGGTAGTGCGAGTCGTTCGCGAGGGCGAGGAAGTCCATTGTATAACCCTCGAGAGAGCGATCCTCCTGCTCCAGCAGGAGGATGAGGAAATTGGGGTCGTCGTAAGGGGAATTCATAGCAAACAAAAAACAAAAAAGAGGGAAAATACGCCGCTATTTACTTTTGAGGTCCGATCGTTCTGTCACGGCTGCGCTTTCGCGGGACGAAGCACACAAGGCTTAGAATTAACTTAAATGGGTTTAATCTCAAAATGGCAAAATAAAGATACAAAAGGCAAGCAGATACAAAAGGCAGGCAGGACAAACACAGGTATGGACATCGGGTATGGACCTTAACGATCGGACAAACAGAACTGAAAACACCGGGCTTAAATACACAGGGTAATTGACGAGACACAGCTGCAGACAATACAATAAACACAGAGGGAAGGCAGGGCACAGGGAGCACATGGCATGAGACGAAAAACATAAACAAAGAGTCCAGAGACGTGACACAAGCAATAACATTTACTTAAACTGAGCTGATTATTTTGGCAGAATGTTGAGCAACAAAACAAATAAGCTATTCCAAAAGTTTCTGTGATGCCACAAAATTATTATCAATCGAACAATCACTTTTATTTATATAGCGCTTTTAACAACACAGATTGTATCAAAGCACTGAACAGTATAAAATAGGAGAATACAGTGATAGGAATGTATATAACCGCTAGAAATTAAGTGTCCCCTATGTAAGGTTCCCCCCTTTCCTGAAGACCAGCATCCAGAGGCCCTGGTCGAAGGTTTAATGCACGTTCAGTCTTTTCTTTGCACTTTTAAAAATCACTTATATTTATTAATCTTTTGCTTTTCCAATTTTAATTCTGACCCTTCATGTAATCATGTGATTCGCCCAGCACTTAACTTCCAGTTCAATTTTAAACGCAGCTCTGTCAGATATTGTAAATGAGTATTAGCTTAGATGCCATTCTTTTTACGATGTCATGAATACATTGTGTTTTACGAGGAGTGTTCCCGGTTCCAGCTGATCTAATTAATGCAGCCTAGAAACACTTTGACGGATTTGAATAATAAAAGTGTATTATGTGTAGGCTAGGATAAAAAGATGTGTTGTTAATTTAAACTGACAGAGTGTGTCTGCAGAGTTAAGGAGATTGTTCCAGAGTTTTGCTGCTAGATAGGAAAAGGTTCTGCCACCCACATTTGATATTCTAGATATTATCAAATGGCCAGTTTTATCAAAATGGGATATTCTAGATATTATCAAATGGCCAGTTTTATCAAAATGGGAGTTTTGAGAACGCAGCGGATGTGCAGGACTATAATGTGATAAGAGCTTGCTCAAGTAAGGACTCTAGCTGCTGTGTTTTGGACTAGCTGAAGTTTGTTCCCTTTCAAAAGTATTTGGTAACGCAGTCAGCACCGTCGCCACTAGGTTTCTCGGGAGGCGAAACGCCATGAGGAGGCGTTTGTGAGGTTTCTTCCCCGCTGTGCTCAAGAGTCGGGACTCTTCTAGGTCCGGTCCCGTCACTTTGAGGCATGAAGCCCAAAAGGATAGTGTGAAGAGATGAGCTCCCCCTTGTAGGGATTGGGGAACGGCTTGCCGTGCTTCACACTCCGCCTTCACACTCCGCCACCACTGGTGTCTTGGGGAGCAGCGGTTCCAAGCAAAATGTTAAGTGTTCGGTCCGCTCCTGCCACGGTTCAAGACGCCGAACATCTAACACTCCCCCCATCTAGCCGAGTGTCAAAACCCGTGTCACTTTCAGAAAAATTGGGGTGGATGCTACTGCCAAATATATCTCCTTGGGTACTAAAGATGGTTTTTCTGATGGCTGTGACTTCTCTGAAGAGAGTTGGTGATTTGCAGGCTCTGTCGGTTTCGTCATCCTGCCTAGACTTTGCCCCTGGGCTGGTCAAAGCTATTTTGCATCCTCACCCTAATTATCTTCCTAAGGTGCCATTCTCGACCGTAAATCCGGTCGTTCTTGAAGCCTTCTGTCCTCCGCCATTTACTACACCTGAGCAGGAGAAACTTCCTGTCTATCTAAGCACCTCTTTATATGCCATGGGGGCCGTAACCAGGGGGCAGCTGCCACTAGACAAATTATGTCACATTGGGTGAGGGATGCTATTGCCCTAGCCTACAAGGCACGTGGCCAACCTTCGCCTCTAGGAATCAGGGCCCATTCAACCAGGGGGGTTGCATCTTCAATGGCTTTAGCAAGAGGTGCACCCTTGCAGCAAGTGTGTGATGCGGCAGGATGGTCTTCTCCGAACACATTTGTTCGATTTTATAGTCTGGATGTCTATGCTACATGTCCTTGAGTCAACATCCTGAGGTCATGTCTGAGACCTCTTTGATGTTTGTGCAAACACACTACACATCACTTGGGGTCCAGACACTTCCAGCACGGCGGCGTTGGTATTCTCGTTCCCATTAGCACTATTGTGTGCACCATCGAGTGTAGTTTTTGAAAGGGAATGTCTCGGGTTACTTGACTGTAACCCTGTTCCCTGAAAAAGCGGAAACAAGATGCTGCGCCTCAATGCCGCACTGGATGCGTGACCGGACGTCCTTTCAGACAAAAGGTTAACCTGAGGATGTTTCCGTTTCATGCTTATTTATAGCCTCCAGGTGCGTGTAATGAAGTGACGTCACCTCGCCGAGGTTATAAAAGCCAAACTTTGGCGTGTTTGACACACATGCTTCAACAACCGGTCGAACAAAAGACGTTCTCATTAGCACTATTGAGTGCAGCATCTCGTTCCCACTTTTTCAGGGAACAGGGTTACAGTCAAGTAACCCAAGACGTTTATCAAGCGCGCAGAACAACCACCCAATAAATCATAACAATAATCTAACCCTGAGGTCATGAATGCATGAATTAACATTCCTGCATTAGACGTTGAAAGCATAGGTCGAAATTTTGATATATTTTTAAGATGGAAAAACGCAGTTTTACAGATGCTGGAAACATGGTTTTCGAAGGAAAGCTTGCTGTCAAACAGCACACCTAGGTTCCTAATTGATGACAGTGCAGCCATCAAGTGTTCTAGATTATTATTGTTTTAGGTCCAATAATTAGCACCTCTGTTCTTTCTGAATTTAGCATTAAGAAGTTACTCATCATTCAGTTTTTTATATCGACTATGCTTTCTGTTAGATTCTCAATTTGGTTTGAATCACCGGGCTGCGATGAAATATACAGCTGAGCATCATCAGCATAGCAGTGAAAGCAAACTCCATTTCTTCTGATAATATCTCCCAGAGGTAACATGTATAGAAAAGTACTGGCCCTAGCACTGAGCCTTGTGGTACTCCATATTGCACTTGTGAGCGATATGATACCTCCTTGTTTACTGCTACAAACTGATAGCGTTCAGATAGATATGATTTGAACCATTCGCTTCCACTAATGCCAACATACCAACATTTCTAGTCTCTTCAAGAGAATGTTTTGATCGATAGTATTGAACGCTGTGCTAAGATTTAATAGCACTAATAACGAAATACAATCAAGATCAGATGATAGAAGCAGGTCATTAGTAACTCTAATGAGAGCAGTCTCAGTACTATGTACTGAGATGTACTAGATCTTTGCAGATACCTTTTTTCTCTAAGAATGAATATAGTTGTGAGGATACTACCTTTTCTAGTATCTTTGATAGAAAAGAGAGATTAGAGATTGCTCTGTAATTTACTTGGACTTTGGGGTCAAGATGTAGTTTCTTGATATGAGGCTTAGCTACAGCCAGTTTGAAGGTTTTGGGGACATATCCTAATAAAAATGATGAATTATCCACACAGAAATCTGATAAGTCGCAGTTTTCTTGCCATTCCCAGCATTGACATAATATTTGCTCTTATTATATATCTAATTTATATTAAGGTCTGTTTGTATTTTTTTGTAATGATAGAAAATAAGTTTCTACATCAGTTGATATGATGACCAACAGGTGGACTGATCCGTGCTATCGTGCCACTATCTGCCCCTATCAGGATTTTATTGCTCTCTTATCTCGTCTTCCATTTCCTAGGCCAATCTCCTGTGTTTTCCCAGGGCTTTAACTCCCCGCTCTGAAACTGGCTTCCTCACAACTTAATTCCCACCCTGCACTCCGATCCCCTTCATAGCCATGCTCCATAGTATCCTATGCAGTGTATTTTAGTATGGACAGTTTTCTGTTTTGCCTTTTTGTTTTGGAGTATTTTCTGCCTGATGCCCTGGCTGTTTTTGAGAGATCTTTATTTTGGAGGTTTGTTATAAATAAACAATTTTTTGCTGAAGCCTGCAGCTGTGCCCGTGTTGTGTCCCTGACAGAACAATCTAGCCAATGTGGACACAGCAGGCCCAGATCCTTTCAGAGCTGCAGAAACCCAGCAGGGAGTTCCATTGGAGCAGCACAAAACCAGATTGACCCATACTACAAGGAAGTTAGATTTTCCGGCTAATCAGGTAGCCAAGATTATCAAGATGGTCCCCCTCATCATCATGAGCCTGAGCCTCGTTGCAACAACCCACTACCCTATGATGGAGACCCTAACTCTTGCCAAGCCTTCCTGTTCCAGTGGTGTTTGTCCTACAGCCACACACATATGCAGCTAAGTTATCCAAAGTGACGCTTTTAACTGGCAAGGCTCCTGACTGGGTAATGTCTGTTTGTGATATGCAAGCTCCCTGTTGTGCATATTTTGTGGACTTTCACCAGGAAATTGCTCTGCCAGAGGGCAGCTGACAAGTTGGCATGGCTTAGTCAGGCAGGCTGCTCTGTGATGGAGTCTTCAATTCGATTCTTTGTGTGAAATGGAAAGAAGGGGTCTGCCAATCTATGTTCCATGTGGGGCTATTAAAAATGGTAAGCGCTATCCCTTTGTTGCATTCCTCCTTTCTTTTCAGTACAATGACTCTTCTAATTCCAGTTTGGCCCTGATTGATTCAGGGGTCGAGGGTAACTTCATGGATAGCTCCTTAGCTAATAAGGGTTGCTTGTTTTCCCTTTCTGGTCCTGAAAGAGAGGCCATGGACAAGTATATTAACAAATCCCTCAAAGCCGGCCTCATCTATCCCTCCTCATCTCCAACGGGCACCGGGTTCTTCTTCTTCAAGAAGGAAGATGGCTTCATGCATCCCTGCATAGATTATCAAGGTTTGAACCACATCACTATAAAGAACAGGTACCCCTTACCGCTTATGTTGTCTGCCTTTTCTTCATCAAGCTTAATGTTGACATGGACTCTGATAGGGGCCCCCAGTCTGTCTCACAGTTTTGGAAGGAGTTCTATTGGCAGATCAGGGCCTCAACGAGAATGTCATCAGGATTCCATTCCCCAGACCAATGGGCAGTCAGAGAGGGCAAACCAGGATTTGGATTCAGTGTTCTACAGTTTATCAACCTTCTTTGTTTTCTACACAGGAACCCAAAGTTGTGGTTTCGTCTACCTTGGTTTTTGTCAGCGAATGTATGAGAGCTAGGGAGCGGCCTTGGCCTGGGCTAATAGACAGACCTAAGCTGCGGCACATCATCACAAGACTCCTGCTCCCCGTTATGTGTGGGGTCAAAAGGTATGGCTCTCCACCAGGGACCTGCATCTCAGAGCTCAAGCTTCTTCCTACTCTTTACTGGGTGCACATTGTTTTTCATGTTTCCAGGGTTAAATGAGCACATGGTATGAGTATTATTGTTTGATTCCTTTGCTCACTTGAATTCCATCTCTAGTCATCTCTCGCTCTATTTATTGCCATCTTGTGTGCTGTCCTGTGCTAGATTGTTGTTCAACATTTCAACAACTTCATTTTGTTGCTCTTGTTTTCTTCTTAGATTTTCCATCTCATCTTCCCATTACCTAGGCCGATCTTCTGTGATTTCCCCAGGCTTTCACACCTCGATCCGAAACTGGCTTCCTCACCAATTCATCCTCACCCTGCACTCCGATCCCTTTCACAGCCGTGCTTTAGAGTTTCCTTGGCTGGGTGTTTTTGGACGGACAGTTTTCTGTTTTGCCTTTTTGTTTTGGACTATTTTCTGCCTGATGCCCCAGGTGGATTTGTTTTGAGAGATCTTTATTTGCAGCTGTTTCTGTGTTGTGTGCCTGACATTCGACACCTAAAGTAAACTCAGAGATCATTGACATCAGTCTTTATGAAGCAAACCTCCAATGCTGTTTTCTCATAAAATAATAACTAAGTGTAAATAAAGTTATTTTAGTATTTATGTTGCTAAAAATGTGAACTGAGAATAAATAATCATTTACAGCAATAAACAATTTTGTGGCTATTGAACTTCATGAAAATAATAGCAATTTAAAAAATACCATAATGTTTTAAATATAAGTATTTAGTAGCTACCATATCTGTGCAATTCTCTTGCTGTAAATGCAAACTCTCCCAGGTTTTCTGCAACCATGATGCTCATACATTCCAGATGTTTATAAATTTATAAATGCTCTATTGCTTAATCATTGATGGCTCATTACATTTGAAAGTGACCATCTTTATGGGTGCAATACCTGTCAGTGTAGAGTTTACCAATGTCTATCAAGGTTAGGGGACGGGTTAGCCATACTAATGTATAAATGTACTAATTATTAATTATTAATGTATTAATGTACTAATGGCTATATATTGATATATTATATATGAAACTAAATTTAATAAGCATTTGTTGCTGAAGTATTGTATTATCATATATACATTTTAGTTTATGTTACTATTTGGGACTTTATAACAAAGATGTTATGTAAAAAAAACAACAATAAACTATATCAACATAACAATGGACGTAAAATTATTTCATTTAATGAGTTCATGTGCAGTTTTATAGAATATATTATGGTCACATCTATCAATAAATCATTACAAATGGATCCGCTCCTCTTGCTTTCTTATAGTGACAGACTTTTACTCTAGTCTTTATCAGTTTAGTAGGTTTTTTGGATATACAACTTATGAAACATATCAAGCTTATTATTCATATTTATATGCACTCCATATACCACTTTAATGAGCTGTCATTAGTCATGTCCTGACATCAAACACAGCAAACAGGAATATCCAAGGCACAGCAACAACAAAATCCAAAAACAAGCAGTGGTCAGGTCAGGCAGGAAACAATCAAAAAACCACAGACAGGCAGGATTAAAACCAGAGAATATCAAACGAGAAACAATGAGAGAACAAACAAGGCTAGGCTAACTATAATGCTACATGCCAGGGAAAGGCCTGCTTCAGCATATATAGTCTCCAAAACAGAAAGTAGCAGCAGAGGAAGCAATCACAGTTTACCCCAAAGTAAGGGCTCCCTCTGCTGGTTTGGCATAACAGTGCGAACATCTGGATCTGGTGATCTGTCCACGGCCTCATCTAGGTGTTTTCATCTATGATGAACATAATCTTTGGATGCTGATCCACCAATGAATCTGGATACAAACTGAGAAACAGAATAAGAAAGAAATTAGCGTAGATAGATTTTTTATAATGTCACGAGTACATTGTGTTTTATGAGGAATGTTCCCGGTTCCAGCTGATCTAATTAATGCAGCCTAGCAGTTTGATTTGAATAATAAAACTATAACGGATTTGAATAATAAAAGCGTGTTAGTATGTTATGTGTAGGCTAGGTTAAAAAGATGTGTCTTTAATCTAAATTTAAACTGACAAGAGTGTGTGTGCTACCTGAACAGAGTTAGGGAGATTGTTCCAGAGTTTGGGTGATAAATAGGAAAAGGATTGTGGACGTGCAGGACTATAATGTGATAGGAGCTCATTCAAACCAATCAGGGCTTTATAAGTAATTAACAAGATTTTACAATCTATCCTATCATAAGCAGTTAGTCATACTCACGAGACAGTTCACCGGAAGACTGCTTTATGGTATGTTTTGCTCAGGTCGAGAAATCAGTTTTTTGGAAGGTGAGCGTCTTGGTTATAATGATATATAGTTTTAGTGTATATATAGGTTAAATAGATTACAAATAAAATTCTAATATTAAAAAGGAATAAAAACAAAGCCACATAATCAAGCTCTATGGATCAGATCAAAAGGCGAGGCTCTCTGGCATCAGAGAAATGTGTCACCGCAATGCAATGTTAACTTCTGCCTCAATTCTAAGTGCAACTATCCTTTATAGACTTCAGGTGCATTCCAAAGTCGCCACTTTTTGGAAAGTCCTGTGACGGGGTGCAGCGTATGGTCCAGTCAAAGGTCAACCCTCCAAAATCATAAAGCACAAATACGCAGACAGAACGGACAACTAAATGGGCACTAAATGAACCACTCGAGTTGGGAAAGGTAAAGACAGCCATTTGGTCTGCCTGTACCCTGTTGAATGCACATCCCTGACAGGAGAAAATGTATAAATTAAACCTGGTGTAGGGAATTTCACTTTTTCATGACTTCAAAGGGCAATGATAAATGCCACATTGCCCCAGGAAACCAGAAACTCATGGTCCTAACAAAGGAATCCATAGTTTCTGTCCAGGACCTAAAATGTACAATTCTGTATTAAATTGTTGTTTTTCTTATCCTATTCTACCTCACTTAACCTCAGGGGCAAACACAGCAATTGTTTCCTGCTTATATTTGCATTCTTGTTGAAACCATGTGTGAAGGTACTCAAAACCCTGCCATGTTTCATATGTAAATGCTCCTCTTGTTATTTCTCAAACGATGGTTTATAGTACTGTAATGTGTTGTATTCCACCGTTATCCTTTTCTTGTCTAAAACTATTTTCAACTCTTGAAGCATGCTCATGCAGGCCGTCATATAAATGCAAATGAGACAAAGTTGAAACAAAGAAATATGTTTTATGCCCAAAATCAGCTCCTCATTAGATCGCTGAAATCTGGGAGGTGGAACCCCCCCCAGGAGATAAAACATCTGTGCACCCAGGAATCATCGCTCATTAGGACCTCCCCTTGACCGGCTTGTTGGGGACTTTCCCGTGACCCGCTGGTCACACTCTTTCTCTCTCCTTCCAAGACCTGTCTCCACCGTTCGAGACAGTTTTGTTCTGCAGTTTATGTCGGGCTAAGTTTGTCTAGTTTTGTCTAGTAGTCTGCTGAGAGGTTGGTTGTCTGCTGAGAGGTTGGTTTGTTTGTAGCTGCGTGTAACTTCGCTTTTCAATTTATCACCTCTTCTCTAACTATCAAATATAATTTGACTGTGTACATATCGTTGATACTATCAAATTAATCTAACTAATTAGACTGCTGTTAGTTCGTTCGCTTTAATCTAAAACTCGGCGGTGAGTTAGTACTCGTTAGCCGATTCACTTTCGCTCCCACCCGCGTTTTCGCGCCTATTGTGGACTTTTTTCCGCTCCTGCTCATTTGTTCCTCGCGCTGCTTAAACTCCATTTTCACAAGCTCATCAAAACAAGAGTGGTAAGTGAATCCTTACGGTGAGTAAATGGCTTCTCCCTGCATCGTCACTTGCACCGTCTGTCACATGTATAGTTTATCCTTCTCTGTTAGCGATCAGGGATTCACGTGTGATAAATGCAGGGAAATTGCTAGGCTGACAGAGAAGGTTTTAGAATTAGAGACACGTATCCAAACTTTAATTGAGGACAGTAAGAATGCGAGGGCTGTAGATACTGCTTTGGATGCGACTAGTACAGTGAATCGTGTACATTGTTCGGTTCCAGCTTCAGAGCCCCTGCAGCAGGGCAATTGGGTGACCGTGGAGGCGGGCTAGTCGCGGTCAAAACACCGCTCTTCCGTTCCGATCAGAACATCAAACAGGTTCTCCCCACTCAGTGACGCACCCACTGAGACCTGATCAACGTGCCCTAGTAATTGGTGATTCTATTGTACGGAACGTGAAAATAGAGACACCAGCCACCGTAGTCCAATGCTTACCGGGAGCCAGAGCGTCTGACATCTTGTCAAATTTAAAAGTGCTGGCTTATGCTAAATGTAAATTTCATAAGATTGTTATTCACGTCGGCGCTAATGATGTTCGACTTCGCCAGTCGGTGATCACTAAAAATAATATTAAAGAGGTGTGTGAATTTGCAAGCACGATGTCGGACAATGTAATATGCTCTGGTCCCCTCCCTGCTTACCGGGGTGATGAGATTTACAGCAGATTGCTGGGTCTCAATGGCTGGATGTCTAAGTGGTGCCCATGAGAACAACATAGGCTTTATAGACAATTGGATGAGTTTCTGGGGCAGACCTGACCTGTTGAAAAGAGATGGTCTTCATCCCTCCTGGGGTGGTGCCGCTCTTCTATCTAGAAATATGGCATATAGTCTTATAGCTCCAACATGACCAACTAGTGCCCAGGTCAGGAAGCAGACAGACCGGCTAAACCGACCGTCTGCTAGCTACTTCACGTCACAGAAGGCAGTTAATTCTCAGCACATAGAGACTCTTTCACCTAGATATCACACTATAGAGACTGTGTCTGTTCCCCGAATTAGAATTTGCAGAGAACGTCCATTGTCAAAATCATACTCTAGATCTAATACTGTCACATGGAATAGATGTTAAAATGGTTGAAGTACTGCAGCAAAGTGATGACATTTCAGATCACTATCTAGTCTTGTGTGAACTCTGTATAGTTAAACCTGTAAACTCTGCACCTTATTACAAGTATGGTAGAACCATCACTTCCACCACAAAAGAAAGCTTTCTAAATAACCTTCCTGACTTATCTCAATTCCTTAGCTCATCCAAAACACTCTCTTTTTTCTAGCACTTTAGATACAGTTGCTCCTTTGCACTTAAAAAAGATAAAAGAAAACAATCTGACTCCATGGTATAATGACAACACACGCACCCTAAAGAGAGCAGCCCGGAAAATGTATTTCGTATTGCCTGGCGGGAGAGTATGCTGTCATACAGAAAAGCATAGTACTGAGACTGCTCTCATTAGAGTTACTAATGACCTGCTTTTATCATCTGATCGTGGTTTTATCTCATTATTAGTGCTATTAGATCTTAGCGCAGCATTTGATACTATCGATCACAACATTCTCTTGGATAGACTAGAAAACTATGTTGGCATTAGAGGAAGCGCCTTAGCATGGTTTAAATCATATCTATCTGACCGCTATCAGTTTGTGGCATTAAATGAGGAGGTATCATATCGATCAAAAGTGAAATATGGAGTTCCTCAAGGCTCAGTGCTAGGACCGTTACTTTTCAACCTGTACATGTTACCTCTGCGAGATATTATCAGGAGTCATGGTGTTAGCTTTCACTGCTATGCTGATGATACTCAGCTCTATATTTCAGCGCAGCCTGGTGATACACACCAAATTGAGAATCTAACAGAATGCATAGTCGATATAAAAAGCTGGATGATGAGTAACTTCTTAATGTTAAATTCTGAAAAAACAGAGGTGCTAATAATTGGACCTAAAACCCCACATATAATAATCTAGAACACAGCCTATCACTTGATGGCTGCTCTGTTAATTCTTCATCATCAGTTAGGAACCTAGGTGTGCTGTTTGACCGCAATCTTTCTTTTGAAAATCATGTTTCTAGCATCTGTAAAACTGCGTTTTTCCATCTTAAAAATATATCTAAATTACGACCTATGCTTTCAACCTCTAATGCAGAAATATTAATTCATGCGTTTATGACCTCAAGGTTAGATTATTGCAATGCTTTATTGGGTGGTTGTTCTGCACGCTTAATAAACAAACTTCAGCTAGTCCAAAACGCAGCAGCCAGAGTCCTTACTAGAACTAGGAAGTATGATCATATTAGCCCGGTTCCCTTTCAGTCGGTCACTCCGAGTCACGTCGGATGACCGACGAATTGGGATCTCGCTTCAAGAGACCAATCTACTTCGAGTGTATCTAAACAAGCCAATTGAAGATTGGCATGCGCTAATCGCATCCAGCTGCCGCTGATCACAGCGCGTGTATAAATAAGCAGCGGGTGCAGCGCATATTCAGCTTTTCGCCGGGCCGAAGCGTGACTGTTCCGCTCCAAAGACGATCTACGAGTGTTGGAGTACGGCGTTTCAGCAGAGGTCGTTTTCCTGCGTCGAGTGGATTGCCGCAATCAGGCTGCACTACCCCCCTGTTTGTGTGCAAAACGGCTATCCCCTGTTGCCTCAGCACTAAAAGAGAATTCGCGGGTGCGTCTTTTTAAAGACGACGTTACGTCTGGCAAACTCGACGCGTCTTGGAAGATAGCGTGGGTCTTGCTTCAGACTACGTACACCCGTGTGTTTCTGGATGCGGTTGTTACCTGGTGTTAGGTGATGGTCACAATCGTTGCCTCGTGTGCCTGGGCTTAGCACGCTGAGGTGGCGGTTGTGGATGAATCATTTCTCGCGGGAGATGGTCATCTCGGAGTGATGGGCGGCTCTGTCGCCTTGAAAAAGGAGGCGGAGCTTGTGTTTGCTCGACTTGGTTCTCATTCTGGCTGCAGACAGGTGGGCTCCATTTCGTTGTGACACAAAGCTTAAACTCTGCAACCAGTGGAGCTGCAAAGGGGCAGTCTGGACCCTCACGTGGGGTATCAGCTGTACCCTCTTGGGCTCCCCCTGATGATCAGAAGTCAATCGCTGCATCGGAAAGTGAGCCAGACATTTCTGGAAGTGAAGATCCGGTTGCTCTGCGTCTACCAGGCATTGAATGTACTGGATACAGATCTAGAAATGGTGGCCGAAATTGCCCAGGCCGCCGAGGTGATCGGGATCAAGTGGAAACCTCCACTGCTTCCCGGGCCCTCGAGGCTGGACGATTGGTATTTAAGGGTGGCTCGCGCTGGTTCTCAGGGCCCCACCCTGGTACCTTTCTTCCCGAAGTGCATGAGGAGCTTACTGGGATGTGGAAAGCACCTTTCACTGCCAGAAACTGCCCCAGTGGCTCCTCCTCCTTCACCACCCTTGACAGCGGCACAGCCAGGAAGTTACGGTGATCGCCCCCAGTGGAGCGGTCAGTTGGGATGCAGCTGTGTCCCAATGCCGCTTCCGCTTAGTGCGGTGATCCTGTGCTCCCCCGGGCCTGCAGGTACTGCCGGGCTCTGAACGGCAGTGCCTTGTGCGGCCTGTGGACAAGCTGCGTCTGCAGTACACGCTTTGGCGTTGTTGCAGGTTCATCAGGCCAAGGCACTTAAGGATCTGCACAGGGGTGGTCATGACCCAGAAGTTCTGAAAGAACTCTGTATCGTGACGGACCTCGCGCCACGAGCGACGAAGGTCACAACGCGGTCTCTGGGTTGTGCGATGGCCACTACGGTGGTCCAGAAACGCCATCTGTGGCTGTGTCTGGTCGACATGCGCGAGGTAGACAAGACACGTTCCTTGAATGCCCCATGTCCCAGACCGGCCGCTTCGGCGCGACGCAGTGGAGAACTTTGCCCAGCAGTTCTCCGCTGCCCAGAAGCAGACTGAGGTAAGAAACATCCTGCCTCGGCATGCAGTTGCTGCCTTCACCCAGCCGCCGACGGCCCACCTCAGCCAGCTCGTCGCCGAGGGTGCCCCCTGCTGCCGCCACCGCTCCCGTGCAGCCAACGCAGCAGCCCCCATCTAGGCAGCACCGTGGAGCTGGCAGCAGGGCAGCCACCCAGCCTGTCCAGGCTCCTGCCAAACCTGGAGGAAAGCGCAGGTGCAAGAGGCCCTCAGATCCGGGGATGGAGGGAGCTGCTCTGCCGGGCAGAGAATGTTGCCGCTACCTAAAACCTCGACAAGGGTGGTTTCCTCTGTCTCTGGGTCCCCAGGGAGAGCGAGGAGTTGAGCGGGCCAGTTCCGCGCCACTCGCGCTCTCCTTGGGCTAATATGCAGCAGTGGGAAGACTGGGAGGACGAACCAACGGCCTACCCGCCTCACTTCTGCGGGGATGCAGGTAAGAGTTGCACACACTCAGACCCCGCTTCGGACCGGCCACGAGACGCCCGAGCCGGGTCCCTGCACTCCCCCTCGCTGCCCCATCGCCTGCACGTCGGTGGTTCCGCTCGAGCCGCTATTTCGGTCTCTGGATGCATGGTTGAATCTTCCCAGGCTATCCCGGTGGTTCCTGCGAACCCTTTGACTTCGGCTATATGATTCAGTTCATCCGGCGTCCCCCCAAGTTCAGTGGGATCCGCTATACGTCAGTGAACAATGCGCGTGCCCCTGTCTTGTGGGCGGAGATTGCTGTCCTTCTAGTGAAGGCACGATAAAGCCGCTTCCTCCAGCCGATATGAGGTCGGGGCTTACAGCCCATACTTCATAGTGCCCAAGAAAGGCGGTGGGTTATGACCAATCTTGGATCTGTGAGTCCTGAATCGAGCACTCCCGTTCAGGATGTTGACACAGAAACGCCTATTCAGTGCGTCCGTCCCCAGGATTGGTTGCAGCGATCGACCTGAAGGACACATACTTTCATGTGTCGATTCTTCCGTGCCACAGGCCATTCCTGAGGTTCGCGTTCGAAGGTCGAGCATATCAGTACAAGTCCTACCCTTCGGCTCTCCCTGTCGCCACGCGCCTCTTCATGCAAGTCGCGAAGCAGCCCTTGCTCCACTGAGAGAGTAAGGCGTTTGCATTCTCAACCAACTGGATGACTGGCTCAGTCCCGGGCTCAGTTGTGCGAACACAGGGATCTGGTGCTACAGCACCTCAGCCAGTTGGGGTTTCAGGTCAACCAGGAGAAGAACAAACTCTGTCCAACGCAGAGGATCTCTTTTCTTGGGATGGAGCTGGATTCGATCGATCAGATGGCACACCTCACAGAGGAGCGTGCCAATTCAGTGTTGAACTGCTTCAATATGTTCAAGAGCAGGATGGCGGTCCCACTGAAATATTTTCAGAGGCTCCTGGGGCATATGGCAGCCGCAGCCACAGTGATGCCACTGGGACTAATTCATATGAGACCGCTTCAACATTGGCTACACGATCGAGTCCCGAGGTGGGCGTGGCAAAGTGGCACTCACCGGGTTCAAATAACACCGGCCTGCCACCAAACTTTCACCCCGTGGTCAGACCTCTCGTTCCTTCGGGCCGAAGTGCCCCTGGAGAAGGTCTCCAGGTATGCTGTGGTTTCACGGATGCCTCCACCACCGGCTGAGGGGCCACGTACAACGGGCATGCAGTGTCAGGGGTTTGGACGGGCCCTCAACTGCAATGGCACATCAACTGCCTAAAGTTGCTGGCAGTACATCTCGCCCTAGGCAGTCTCGAACTGCCTACAGACCGTTGCGTACATCAACCAACAAGGTGGTCTACGCTCCCGTCGTATGTCACAACTAGCCCACCACCTCCTCCTCCTATGGAGTCGGAAGTTCTGAGGTCGCTTCACGCCATTCACATTCCAGGAGTGTGCAACCAGGCAGCCGATGAGCTGTCGCGAGCTGCACTACCCGGAGAATGGAGACTCCATCCCCGGGTGGTTCAGCTGATTGGGAACGTTTCCGAGCCACTCAGGTAGACCTGTTTGCCTCTCCAGAGACTTCCCATTGCCCACTGGCACACAGCTGGCTGCGGGGCCTTTGCAAGTATGTATTTCCCCAGTGAGCCTTCTTGCACAGACACTGTGCAAGGTCAGGGAGGAAAAGGAGCAGGTCTTGCTAGTAGCACCCTACTGGTGAAGACTTGGTTCCCAGAACTTGTGCTCCTTGCGACAGCCCCTCCTTGGCCGATCCCTCTGAGGAAGGATCTTCTGACTCAGAGACGGGGCACCCTTTGGCACCCGCGTCCAGACCTCTGGAAACTCCATGTCTGGTCCCTGGATGGGATGCAGAGGCTCTAGGTGACCTACCTCAAGGGGGTAGTCGACACCATTTCTTCTTCGGCTAGAGTGCCGTCCACGAGACAGGCCTATGCCTTGAAGTAGAGCCTGTTCGTCGAGTGGTGTTCTTCTCAGGTGAAGACCCCAGAATTGCCCTATCAGTCGTGCTTATCTTCTTGCAGCAAGGGTTGGAGCGAAGGCTGTCTCCCTCCACCCTTAAAGTCTACGTGGCTGCAATCGCTGCAAATCATGACCCCATAGATGGGAGGTCTGTGGGTAAGCATGGCCGGATTATCAGGTTCCTGAGGGAAGCCAGGAGGTTGAATCCTCCACGGCTCCCAACAGTACCCTCTTGGGACCTGTCTGTAGTGCTGACAGCACTGCAGTAGGCTCCGTTGAACCCTTGCCAGCAGTTGTGCTAAAGTTCTTTTATCAAGATGATGAAGACATTGCTCCTGCTCGCATTGGCCTCCATCAAGAGGGTAGGGGACCTGCAGGCTTTTTCGGTCGACAATTCGTGCCTACAGTTTGGGCTCGCGGATTCCCAGGTACCACTGAGGCCACGGCCCGGCTATGTGCCCAAGGTTCCCACTACCCCCTTCAGAGACCAGGTGGTGAACCTTCAAGCGCTGCCCCTGGAGGAGGCAGACCCAGCCCTGACGTTGCTTGTCCCGTCCGAGCACTAAGATGCTACGTTGACCGGACACAAAGCTTCAGGACCTCAGTCCAGCTCTCGTTTGTCACAGAGACCGGCAGAAGGGGAGTGCCGCCTCCAAGCAGAAGATGGCTCACTGGATAGTGGACGCCATTACCCTAGCCTACCAAGCACAGGGTATGCCCTGCCCCCCCCCCTCAGGTTGCGGGCACACTCAGCAAGTGTTGCATCGTCCTGGGCGGTGGCTCGTGGCACCTCGCTGACAGATTGTAGAGCTGCGGGCTGGGCGACCCCCAACATGATTGCTAAATTCTATAGCCTACGTGTGGAACTGGTATCCTCCTGTGTTCTCACCTCAAACGGGTAGAAGCACTGAGAGGCCCGGTTTCGGGTCGGCTTGTTAACCGCTCCAGAGCGTCCATACAGTAGACCCTGTCGAGCTCCTCCATTCCCCTCGGCAGCCAGATGTTGCGGAGCATCCGGCGCCAGGCCCTCTCGATGAATCCGTGAGAACCGGTGAGGGCTGGGAGCCATGTAAAGTACCCCAAGAGGACTTTATGTGTGTATTTCCACGGCATAGCCTTAGAGCCCCGTGTTTCCCCGGCAGACCTTCTGCCCGTCTAAGAGGGTTCAATCACCTCCAATTTTCCATATGCAAACTGAAATACTGTCCATATGCGTATTCGTTCCGAGACCTCCTACGGGAAGGCTGGACTTCCGCACGTCCCTGTTCACTAGAACGTGGGACGTTTCCCAGTGTTCCAGTCTTAAGAATGGGTAGTGTTACAAAAGTAGCTGGCTTCTTTGGTTGAGCCCCGGCCTACGCCGATAGACTGAGGGGGCTTGTGGGCTCCCACAGAACACTGGAAGAGGCAGCGTCCATGGCGTTTTGGTAGGGATCCCAATTCGTCGGTCATCCGACGTGACTCGGAGTGACCGACTGAAAGGGAACGTCTCGGTTACGTATGTAACCCTCGTTCCCTGAAGAAGGGAACGGAGACGTCACGTCCCGTCGCCACGGTGCTGCACCTCTGCTGAAGGGGCCGGGTCACTAGCTCGGCTCCTCAGCGAAAACCTGAATATGCGCTGCACCCGCTGCTTATTTATACACGCGCTCTGATCAGCGGCAGCTGGATGCGATTAGCGCATGCCAATCTTCAATTGGCTTGTTTAGATACACTCGAAGTAGATTGGTCTCTCGAAGCGAGATCCCAATTCGTCGGTCATCCGACGTGACGTCTCCGTTCCCTTCTTCAGGGAACGAGGGTTACATACGTAACCGAGACGTTCTGTCAACACTGCACTGGCTCCCTATCAAACATCGAATAGATTTTAAAATCTTATTAATTACCTATAAAGCCCTGAATGGTTTAGCTCCTCAATACTTGAGCGAGCTCTTATCACATTATAGTCCTGCACGTCCGCTGCGTTCTCAAAACTCTGGCCATTTGATAATACCTAGAATATCAAAATCAACTGCGGGCCGCAGATCATTTTCCTATCTAGCACCTAAACTCTGGAACAATCTCCCTAACTCTGTTCGGGAAGCAGACACACTCTGCCAGTTTAAATCTAGATTAAAGGCACATCTTTTTAACTTAGCTTACACATAACACACCAACACGCCTTTTATTATTCAAATCCGTTAAAGGATTTTTAGGCTGCATTACTTAGATTTGCTGGAACCGGGAACACTACTCCTACAATACGATGTACTTGTGACATCGTAAAAAGAATGGCATCAATGCTAATATTAGTAAAGGACTAAATGTAAATGTAGTCCTGTCTCTTTCTCAATCTGTTTTCAGTTTGTATCCAGACTAGATGGTGGATCAGCACCCAGAGATTATGTTCATCAGAGACCAGAACACCTAGATGCGCCCTGTGGACCAATCACCAGATCCTGATGCACACACACACACACACACACACACACACACACACAGGCACACACTAAGTCATTTACACTACCTGACACAGCTGCGTTTAAAATTGAACTGGAAGTTAAGTGCTGGGCGTCCGGTCAGAGGAGAACTGACCCCAACTGAGTCTGGTTTCTCCCAAGGTTTTTTTTTTCTCCATTCTGTATGCATGGGGTTTTGTTTCCTTGCCGCTGTCGCCTCTGGCTTGCTTGGTTGGGGACACTTAACTTCTAGTGACTATCGTTGAATTGACTACAGAGACCGTCTCTGCATTTAATAAGAAATTGGTCACTCTCGTCATTATACATCCCTGTCATTATACTGTAAAGTGCTTTGATGCAACCTGTGTTGTTAAAAGCGCTATATAAATAAAAATGATTGATTGATAGTTTAGTCCACCTCTCTGGGACCCCGAAAACTATCAAACACCCGATTGCTGCGAACCAATAAGGACATGAAACTCTCTCTCAGAGTAAACGGATCAGATTTCATTCAAACTCCGAAACTAATGCAAGTATCCGATTCACTTCTTTAGCTGCGCTCTAGCTTAGCCCCTTTTCATAAGGTGATTAGTGTCCTAATGGTTGATGCAGATGGAACAGCTGATTTAACACTCTTACTTTCTTTTCTCATTCCTTCTTGCTTTTATATTTCATGTATTGTTCCCCTTTTGTGTAATCAATAAACCCGCATATATATTCACGTTTGAATTTGTTGCTGTGTTCATTGCTTATGCTTTAACGTCAACTTAAACTGCTTGATTATGTTACAAAAATGGTGTAGTACTGTGGCCTAGCCAACCACGGGAGAAATACGGTTTTTCTAAGGCTAAGGAAATTTATTCTCTTAGAGTTGATATTAATCCGGCTGAGCACTCAACAGACACGCTGGCTCAACTGCAGTTCTGCCATGTGTGGCTTTATAGCCTAGGCCGGACAAGCTGCAGGTGTGACTGATCACCTTCTGATGAGTGCAGCCAGGTGTACGGCCATCAAGAAGCTCACTAAAAAGACAGCCATTTTGCCATTCTGATCTTCTGCAAAGATCTTGTAGAATGTCTCCTTCTCTGCATCTGGAACTCAGCACTCAGTGGTTAATATCATTTCTCAATAAACTACTTTTAAATACAATGCTATCTGTGGTCCTTTTTTCTACTATTCAAAAAAGTGAATACATTACAATGCATGCTGTATTTCTTATAAATCATTATCTAATAAAAGAATACAATACTGTTTGTAGTCTCTTCTTCTTGATAAACCAGTATTAAACACAACACCACAGTATGTGTTCACAATACAAAGGTACAAAAACAAGGCAAACTTACAAAAATGGGAAACCCATCTTGTTTCCCTTAACAATATACAAATAAAAATACATAATACCGCAAGAAAAACAATGTATAACATAATTTATGTATATTGCATAACGTAAATGCATACTTGCATTTCACTGATCTTCTATTGTCCGCATTTGTAAGTCGCTTTGGATAAAAGCATCTGCTTAATGTCTAAATGTAAATTGTATATACGTACATTAATGAAAGTCTGTTGAGGTTTTATGTATTACATTTTTGTTATGGACAATTCATTGTTTACATTTTACTGTTATTGTCACAGAAATTTTTGTATATACTAGGGGCCCCAGTGTTTTTTTGTTTTTTTGTGGGCAAGCACACTAAATCTATAGAAATGAGCAAACTGCAATGGCCCTCGCCATGAGATGTCCCACATGGGCCTGAGTGTGTTTTGTGTGGGAAAGCCCACTCTGGAAAAACCATCATTGGAGCCCAAAGGGGCAAAACCACTGTGGGCCCACATGAGCTAATCCATACACGTTGGAGAACATTTGAGTAATTCAAGCTCCTTAACTGTTTATTTGATCTCTGCTATGTTTGGTCGTTTAATTGCAGCTATAATTATTATTATGATTTCAATTATCCTAGGCTTTCACTGAGGGCATCACTAACCAATTAATGGGCTGCTATGTGGGCTCTCTGATGCAAGACCCTGTTTTACTGGTGAGGGTTTATGGACAGATGACTGAGCTTTTTATGGACAGAGATAAGGAAATGGAGATGTTCAGAGTGCTACACAAACATGGCTGTGGCCCAGAACTGTACTGCAGTTTTAACAATGGTATCTGCTATGAATTTGTCAAAGGAGTTGTACTGGATGACACACTGCTCAGACAGCCGTCTGTTTACAGGTCTGAAGCTTTACTGCACACACACACACACACACACACACACACAAACACAAATGAAAGGCACAAAGTGCTTCTTGTGGAGTATTATTAACCCACTGAGACTTTGGATCTTTGAGACTTTGGATTTCTAGAAGTAGCCTATATTTCTTAATCAAATTCACATATTTATGATTGTGTGCCAATAAATGCTCTCATGCCAAAACATAGTTGATTGAATTTAGATTTGGCCACATAAAATATGTTAGCTTAATGAAAGCCAATGTTATTTGGACTCACTTTATATTAGGTGGCCTTAAGTGCTATGTATTTACATTTAAATTATTTATTTTGTACAAAGCACAGTGCATATCCAGTGGAGCTGTTATAAGTTTCTGGGCCTCTTGGACAGCATGTCCACTTGAGCCCCCTCGCAAAGCAGCCGCACAAATCACATTCCAGTTGTTCCCCCTTGGTAGAAATTGCAACTGCTTTTCCCTCGGCAGAAATCGCATTTTCCCCTTGTGGGCTCTCTTTCGTCACATTAGAATTGTCCTAACCTTCCCCCTCCTTACGGCGCCCCTGCCTATATTTGACGTCAGGCCACCTAATATAAAATGTGACTTTTTGAAATTTCTTTGTATTTCATTTTCTCAGTATGTGTAATTAAAATTGCCTTTTCAATGAATGCAGATTGATTGCAACAGAAATGGGGAAAATCCATTCCATAAAGTCTGGAGAAACTGGGAACAGTTCACCCGTTTTGTGGTCAAGATTGTCTCGGTTCCTTAATCTGGTCCAGAGTTCTGATGCTCCTAAACAGCAGAAGTAAGTAATATGAAAGTATTATAAAACACTATAACCACAAACTCTACAATGTTTAATTCTATACAATATTGCATTTAACAAACTGAAGGTTGATTCCAAATTGAAAGAACAATTTCAAAAACTGTTTATAGGATTGGATTTGGAAAATTAATGAGTCCATTTTTGTTCTTAATTTTGATGTTAAAAAGTTAATTCAGCAGGATTGAAACATTGTTATTGTTTCATAATATTACCTTTTTAAAAAGTAGCCAAATGACATAATTATTTCAGAGCAGTCTTACATTAATATTTATAGTTAACAGCTTCATGAAACTTGCAGAGGTGTTCTGTAATATTCCTCTTTGCAGATGATTGTGTAGTCTCTAAGGTATTCAAAAACACATCTGTTTTGATAGTTTATTGCTCACTCCAACAATTCAATATTTCAAAGACCCACACCAACTGCATCAAGTGTGAACTGGTATTGTGAGCCAATTAATAAATATAATTTATACACATTTATAAAAATTACTTATTTCTAAGGCTGGGCAATTTGACTTTGGAATCAAAGTTACAAGGACACTTCTCCTGTGATTCTCTCCCTCGTCGTTCCTTGTCTCCCTGTGCTCCAAGGATGTGTACCCTGGTTTACCTGTGAATGTATCAACACCTGACTTAACACCTGAAAGTACTCCTTCCACTGTTGAAACATTCTCTGTTTACAAACTTACCTGATATCTCGACGGATACAGATGTCTCCACTGTTCACTACTTACCGAATTCACCTTTGTAAATATTGTGCACTTCATTGAATACCACAAACCTGATACCCTCTCCTTCTCATCTGTGTGTGGATGTGACCTGATTCCAGCCCCTAAAAGGAAAGGAAAACATGGATATAAATGCCACTGCTACCGGAGCTGCATCTGATCCCTTCACTGAGCTAGTGAATGTTCTACGATAAACTTTACCCACGCTAACTCCGCTAGCCGAAGCTACCACGTCCCACCGCATGGCTCACCCATCTGAAGCTCTGCTCCTTAATCTCGTGATCCTAATAGCTGCACGCTTCCTCCTACAATGTTGTATCGAAGTCCCACAATTTCCAGAATGAAATTTCCAAGATCGTCTTTATTATATCCCTTCTCACTGGACGCGCTTTGCAATGGGCAGTGGGTCTATGGAATGCTAATAGACCAGTATTATCTTCACTCTCTAACTTCATAGACAATTTTAAGGAAGTATTCAGAGTCGCCCTCACCCCCCCTTTCAGTACATGACAAACTGATAAATATCAACGAGTATACCCTTTATTTCCGCACTCTAGCCATGACCAGCGGTTGGAATCAGGTAGCTCTCCTGGCCGCCTATCGTAAAGGTCTCAAGCCACAGCTTTGCAAACAAAAGCTCATTTATGATGATACTGTCGAGACCTTTATAAAGAAAACCATCAGCGTGTCCCTGCATCTATTTGCCTATTTGATCCTACCGTATCTACCTCCCAAGGAATTAACGCTGACGAACCGATGCTCACCGACTCCTACCGCCTAGATCACACTGAAAGACAACGCCGAATATGGCATTCCCAGGATCAAGCACCACCCACACAATCTCCTACTTAACGCACCTGTGAACCCTCACGTAAGTTGTGAACCCTCACGATCACCTGCATGCGCAATCACCACACCCTATATCTACTTACCTCTGCCATTCCATTCTCGGCTGGAATCGAAGTTACATGGACACTTCTCCTGTCATTCTCTCCCTCGTTGTTGTCTCCCTGTGCTCCAAGGATGTGTACCCCAGTTTACCTGTGAATGTATCAACACCTGATTTACTGGAAGTACTCCTTCTGTGCTATCAGAACAATGATCCAGGCCTAAATGGAGTAGACTGTCAAGTCAAGACTTGAAACGGTGCATGAACAGCGCAGTCCGGTATGCTGTTGTTGAGCCATGTTTCCGTGAACACAAAATCACAACAGTCCTTTGTGTTGAGCGTAGTAGTCTGATATAGTCCAGTTTATTGTCCAAAGAGTGAACATTTGCCAATACAATGGTGGAGATAGTGCGGAGGTATCCAGGCTAGGTTAGCTAACCCACATAAGACAGCTTCCAGAGGTACCCCTCTTTTGCTTTCTCTCACACCGCTTGTGGCACCTCCACTGTGGGCGAAGTGCAGTAGTGGGGGTCAGTGATGAAGTAGTATTTACAGTAGTTACATAGCAAACCTTTAATGCATCTTTAAAACATCAAATGTATGACTTATTAAACTGCATAGAGTCATTGCTGATTCATAAAATTCTTTGGACAGCTATCAAGTGATTCAGGCTATCGGCTCATTATGATATGAAGAATAATATGCAATTCAGCACTGCAAAAATATTACTAATTTGCACACTTGTTTTCTTTAGATCTGATGTGGAGGCACCTTGCCTAAAAATCATCATCAAAGAGATGGAGGAACTGAAATGTCATCTTACCCACATCAACTCCCCAGTAGTACTATGTCACAATGACCTCTTGACTAAAAATGTCATCTATAACCAAGAAAAAGGTGACTAACATTTAACAGTTTGAGGTTGTTTTAATTATGCCTTTCTTTATGTAAAAATTATGGTTTTGGAAAAGAAGTCTATGAAAGAGGTGCCGTTTTTTTTGCATTTTATTTCATTGTGTCTTGTACTTTTTCCATAGACTCCTAATAACATTGTTTTCCCCTGATTGTAGGCGCAGTAAAATTCATTGACTATGAATATGCAGATTTTAATTACCAAGCATACGATATTGGAAACCATTTCAATGAATTTGCAGGTGCTAAAAATAAAAAATCTAAATGAATAAATAATGCTAAGTAACATTAAAATATTAGGTTTTTACTACTGTCTATTTAACACACTAAGAGATCCTTTGTCTTTGAATTTTGAGGTATCAATAATGTTGACTCCAGCCTGTACCCTAGCTGTGAACTTCAGTTTGATTGGCTTACTGCTTATCTGGAGAGTTTCAAGTGTTTCAGTGGCGTGGATTCAACTGTGACCAAGAAAGAAGTCCTGGAACTTTATGTACAAGTCTGCAAGTTCTCCTTGGTGAGTATTTTGTGGAGGCTAATGGAGGGTGCTAGATTGACAATTGTAAATGTCAAACAGCGACAGAAAATGTTGGGTAATGGATAATCTATATGAAAACAATACTTGGGGTGGAACAGAGATGGAGAAACTGTTATTTAAGGTATGTGAGTGGTTGAATGCAAGTGAGCGTGTGATGAGTGCAATCAGGTGTGTGTGTTTGGATGATGGGAATTGAAGTCAGAAGTTAAATGCAACAGTGGTGTGGTCCAAGACTCAATGTGGTGAGGGAGTGACCTGGTGAGGGATCTGGTGGTGAGTGAACAGTATTTTAATGTGTACAAATGTTTAAGCAGTACAACTGGGGAATACTTTTGCTTCAGGATAAAATAAATAAAAATAAACAAAAAACAACTAAATCTTCTAAATTCCCTACTTCACAAAAGTGAAATTAAAATACAATTACTTAACTATATTCCATCTCCAAAAACAATCAATAAAAGATTAAATAAATATGAGGTTGGGTTACTAAGAGCTAAAACAGTAAGTGATGGTGAAGACGTTATAGAGAGCAAGAGTCAGCTGACCTGGTATCAATTAGATAGCAGGAACAAATTGGGATTCTTCCTGAACAGAAGACATACACAAACACACACACAAACACTTCCCAAATTTTATGATTACTAAATTTATAAAGTTAATTTATGTAAATGCACTTTTCAGTGAAATAGTCATATGTAAAAATATATTTAAAAAATTGTAGACTGTGTCAAAGTATATCAAGAAAATATAAATTCTTATTCTTATTCTATAATTACTTGTCAAGTGAAATTTGAAAATTTCTTATTGACTTTGAGCTGGTGGTGAAATGAAATTCCCTGCTGACCGGGAGTCGAGAAGGCCTGATACTGAAACAGAGATATCAGAGTGAGATATCAGATAATAAGCATTGCACAAATAGCGAGTGGCTCCATCTTAACTATCGCTCTTTGAATGACAATCACCATAGGCTATGGAGGGTGAAGGGGGCATGCCAGGATCATATGCCCATTAGCACCACAGTACAAACATAGACCTCGGGTCAGCCTTTTCTTACTTTCAGCCAGTAAAAGCAGCTGACTATTCACCATGGGTTCATGTATAGTTTCTGGAGATGTCATGGAATCTGTTCAGCGAAGGAGTGATGTTGCAGTGGTAGGAGACAGATTGGCTAAACAGGAATGCATACAATTAGCACAGCGAATGGACAGCTGGATATACTGCTCCAATCCATAGGAATCATAATAAACTGCAAGTTGTAATCACAGTTCCCTTTCAGTCGGTCACTCCGAGTCACGTCGGATGACCGACGAATTGGGATCTCGCTTCGAGAGACCAATCTACTTCGAGTGTATCTAAACGAGCCAATTGAAGATTGGCATGCGCTAATCGCATCCAGCTGCCGCTGATCACAGCGCGGGTATAAATAAGCAGTGGGTGCAGCACATATTCAGGTTTTCGCTGAGGAGCCGAGCGTGACTGTTCTGCTCCAAAGACGATCTACGAGTGTTGGAGTACGGCGTTTCAGCGGAGGTCGTTTTCCTGCGTCGAGTGGATTGCCACAATCAGGCTGCACTACCCCCCTGTTTGTGTGCAAAACGGCTATCCCCTGTTGCCTCAACACTAAAAGAGCATTCGCGGGTGCGTCTTTTTAAAGACGACGTCACGTCTGGCAAACTCGACGCGTCTTGGAAGACAGCGTGGGTCTTGCTTCAGACGACGTACACCCGTGTGTTTCTGGATGCGGTTGTTACCTGGTGTTAGGTGATGGTCACAATCGTTGCCTCGTGTGGCGGTTGTGGATGAATCATTTCCTCGCGGGGAGATGGTCATCTCGGAGTGATGGGTGGGCTCTGTCGCATTGAAAAAAGGAGGCGGAGCTTGTGTTTGCTCGACTTGGTTCTCATCCTGGCTGCAGACCGGTGGGCTCCATTTCGTTGTGACACAAAGCTTAAACTCTGCAACCAGTGGAGCTGCAAAAGGGGCAGTCTGGACCCTCACGTGGGGTATCAGCTGTACCCTCTTGGGCTCCCCCTGATGATCATAAGTCAATCGCTGCATCGGAAAGTGAGCCAGACATTTCTGGAAGTGAAGATCCGGTTGCTCTGCGTCTACCAGGCATTGAATGTACTGGATACAGATCTAGAAATGGTGGCCGAAATTGCCCAGGCCGCCGAGGTGATCGGGATCAAGTGGAAACCTCCACTGCTTCCCGGGCCCTCGAGGCTGGATGACTGGTATTTAAAGGTGGCTTGCGCTGGTTCTCAGGGCCCCACCCCGGTACCTTTCTTCCCGGAAGTGCATGAGGACCTTACTGGGATGTGGAAGGCACCTTTCACTGCCAGAAACTGCCCCAGTGACTCCTCTCCTTCACCACCCTTGACAGCGGCGCAGCCAGGGGGTATACAGTGATCGCCCCCCCAGTGGAGCGGTCAGTTGGGATGCAGCTGTGTCCCAATGCCGTTTCCGCTTAGTGCGGTGATCCTGTGCTCCCCTCCCGGGCCTGCAGGTACTCGTCGGCTCTGAACGGCAGTGCCTTGTGCGGCCTGTGGACAAGCTGCGTCTGCAGTACACGCTTTGGCGTTGTTGCAGGTTCATCAGGCTAAGGCACTGAAGGATCTGCACAGGGGTGGTCATGACCCGGAAGTTCTGAAAGAACTCTGTATCATGATGGACCTCGCGCCACGAGCGACGAAGATCACAACGCGGTCTCTGGATTGTGCGATGGCCACTACGGTGGTCCAGAAACGCCATCTGTGGCTGTGTCTGGTTGACATGCGCGAGGTAGACAAGACACGTTCCTTGAATGCCCCCATGTCCCAGACCGGCCGCTTCGGCGACGCAGTGGAGAACTTTGCCCAGCAGTTCTCCGCTGCCCAGAAGCAGACTGAGGTAAGAAACATCCTGCCTCGGCGTGCAGCTGCTGCCTCCACTCAGCCGCCGATGGCCCGCCTCAGCCAGCTCGTCGCCGAGGGTGCCCCCTGCTGCCGCCCCCGCTCCCGTGCAGCCAACGCAGCAGCCCCCATCTAGGCAACACCGTGGAGCTGGCAGCAGGGCAGCCACCCAGCCTGTCCAGGCTCCTGCCAAACCTGGAGGAAGTGCAGGTGCAAGAGGCCCTCAGATCCGGGGATGGAGGGAGCTGCTCTGCCGGGCAGAGAATCCTGCCGCTACCTAAAACCTTGACAAGGGCAGTTTCCTCTGTCTCTGGGTCCCCAGGGAGAGCGAGGAGTTGAGCGGGCCAGTTCCGCACCACACTCGCGCACTTCTTGGGCTAATGCAGCAGTGGGAAGACTGGGAGGACGAACCAACGGCCTACCCGCCTCACTTCTGCGGGGATGCAGGTAAGAGTTGCACACACTCAGACCCCGCTTCGGACCGGCCACGAGACGCCTGAGCCGGGTCCCTGCACTCCCCCTCGCTGCCCCATCGCCTGCACGTCGGTGGTTCCGCTCGAGCCGCTAGTTTGGTCTCTGGATGCCTGGTTGAATCTTCCCAGGCTATCCCGGTGGCTTCTGCGAACCCTTCGACTCGGCTATATGATTCAGTTCGCCCGGCGTCTCCCCAAGTTCAGTGGGATCCGCTATATATTCTAGCTCAGTCCCGGGCTCAGTTGTGCGAACCAAGAGCAGGACGGCGGTCCCACTGAAATATTTTCAGAGGCTCCTGGGGCATATGGCAGCCGCGGCCGCAGTGACACCGCTGGGACTACTCCATATGAGACCGCTTCAACATTGGCTACACGATCGAGTCCCGAGGTGGGCGTGGCAAAGTGGCACTCACCGGGTTCAAATAACACCGGCCTGCCGCCAAACCTTCACCCCGTGGTCAGACCTCTCGTTCCTTCGGGCCGGAGTGCCCCTGGAGCAGGTCTCCAGGTATTCTGTGTTTCACAGATGCCTCCACCACCGGCTGGGGGGCCACGTACAATGGGCATGCAGTGTCAAGGGTTTGGACGGGCCCTCAACTGCAATGGCACATCAACTGCCTAAAGTTGCTGGCAGTACATCTCGCCCTAGGCAGTCTCAAGAACTGCCTTCGAGGCCAGCATGTACTAGTCCGCACAGACAACATACTGACCGTTGCGTACATCAACCAACAAGGTGGTCTACGCTCCCGTCGTATGTCACAACTAGCCCACCACCTCCTCCTCCTATGGAGTCGGAAGTTCTGAGGTCGCTTCACGCCATTCACATTCCAGGAGTGTGCAACCAGGCAGCCGATGAGCTGTCGCGAGCTGCACTACCCGGAGAATGGAGACTCCATCCCCGGGCGGTTCAGCTGATTTGGGAACTCTTCCGAGCCACTCAGGTAGACCTGTTTGCCTCTCCAGAGACTTCCCATTGCCCACTGGCACACAGCTGGCTGCGGGGCCTTTGCAAGTATGTATTTCCCCAGTGAGCCTTCTTGCACAGACACTGTGCAAGGTCAGGGAGGCAAGGAGCAGGTCTTGCTAGTAGCACCCTACTGGTGAAGACTTGGTTCCCAGAACTTGTGCTCCTCGCGACAGCCCCTCCTTGGCCGATCCCTCCGAGGAAGGATCTTCTGACTCAGAGACGGGGCACCCCTTGGCACCCGCGTCCAGACCTCTGGAAACTCCATGTCTGGTCCCTGGATGGGATGCAGAGGCTCTAGGTGACCTACCTCAAGGGGTAGTTGACACTCATTTCTTCGGCTAGAGCACCGTCCACGAGACAGGCCTATGCCTTGAAGTAGAGCCTGTTCGTCGAGTGGTGTTCTTCTCAGGGTGAAGACCCCCGGAATTGCCCTATCAGTCGTACTTATCTTCTTGCAGCAAGGGTTGGAGCGAAGGCTGTCTCCCTCCACCCTTAAAGTCTACGTGGCAGCAATCACTGCAAATCATGACCCCATAGATAGGAGGTCTGTGGCTAAGCATGGCCTGATTATCAGGTTCCTGAGGGAAGCCAGGAGGTTGAATCCTCCACGGCTCCCAACAGTACTCTCTTGGGACCTGTCTGTAGTGCTGACAGCACTGCAGTAGGCTCCGTTTGAACCTTTGCCAGCAGTTGGGCTAAAGTTCTTTTTATCTATGAAGACATTGCTCCTGCTCGCATTGGCCTCCATCAAGAGAGTAGGGGACCTGCAGGCTTTTTCGGTCGACGATTCGTGCCTACAGTTGGGCTCGCGGATTCCCAGGTAACACTGATGCCACGGCCCGGCTACGTGTCCAAGGTTCCCACTACCCCTTTAGGAGACCAGGTGGTGAACCTTCAAGTGCTGCCCCTGGAGGAGGCAGACCCAGCCCTGACGTTGCTTGTCCCGTCCGAGCACTAAGATGCTACGTTGATCGGACACAAAGCTTCAGGACCTCAGTCCAGCTCTCGTTTGTCACAGAGGCCGGCAGAAGGGGAGTGCCGTCTCCAAGCAGAGGATGGCTCACTGAATAGTGGACGCCATTACCCTAGCCTACCCCCCCAAGGCCCCCAGGTTGCGGGCACACTCAGCAAGTGTTGTATCGTCCTGGGCAGTGGCTCGTGGCACCTCGCTGACAGATTGTAGAGCTGCGGGCTGGGCGACCCCCAACACGATCGCTAGATTCTATAGCCTACGTGTGGAACCGGTATTCTCCTGTGTTCTCACCTCAAACGGGTAGAAGCACTGAGAGGCCCGGTTTCGGGTCGGCTTGTTAACCGCTCCAGAGCGTCCATACAGTAGACCCTGTCGAGCTCCTCCATTCCCCTCGGCAGCCAGATGTTGCGGAGCATCTGGCGCCAGGCCCTCTCGATGAATCCGTGAGAACCGGTGAGGGCTGGGAGCCATGTAAAGTACCCCAAGAGGACTTTATGTGTGTATTTCCACGGCATAGCCTTAGAGCCCGTGTTTCCCGGCAGACCTTCTGCCCATCTAAGAGGGTTCAATCACCTCCAATTTTCCATATGCAAACTGAAATACTGTCCATATGCGTATTCGTTCCGAGACCTCCTACGGGAAGGCTGGACTTCCGCACGACCCTGTTCACTAGAACGTGGGACATTTCCCAGTGTTCCAGTCTTACGAATGGGTAGTGTTTATAAAAGTAGCTGGCTTCTTGTGGTCGAGCCCCGGCCTACGCCGATAGACTGAGGGGGCTTGTGGGCTCCCACAGGACACTGGAAGAGGCAGCGTCCATGGCGTTTTGGTAGGGATCCCAATTCGTCGGTCATCCGACGTGACTCGGAGTGACCGACTGAAAGGGAACGTCTCGGTTACGTATGTAACCCTCGTTCCCTGAAGAAGGGAACGGAGACGTCACGTCCCGTCGCCACGGTGCTGCACCTCTGCTGAAGGGGCCGGGTCACTAGCTCGGCTCCTCAGCGAAAACCTGAATATGCGCTGCACCCGCTGCTTATTTATACCCGCGCTGTGATCAGCGGCAGCTGGATGCGATTAGCGCATGCCAATCTTCAATTGGCTCGTTTAGATACACTCGAAGTAGATTGGTCTCTCGAAGCGAGATCCCAATTCGTCGTCATCCGACGTGACGTCTCCGTTCCCTTCTTCAGGGAACGAGGGTTACATGCGTAACCGAGACGTTTGGGTTCCAAACCTTGCTGTTACGTTATTGACAATGATTTCTCATTCAAGCTGCGGGCTGCTTTGAGAAAGTGATTTTGAATGAATAACAGTTTATTGCACAGTTTTGAGTATGGAGCTCAAACAGGTATGTATCACAGTCTTTGGAGAAATTCCTCAGAAAACACACACCTCAGTATGATGGGAGACTGGTGAGAACTAGAGAGCACCAAACAGATCAGTATAACAATATGCTGAACTGAGAAAGTCCACTTTAAATGTAAAAAAAAAAGTGGTGATTGAGATGTGTGTTTTTTTACTGCCTGTGATTGGATGTGTGACAGGTGTATGTACTCAGTAATCATGGGACAGTGATTGTTGTGACTGAGTGATGGTTGAGCCTGGCTGTTCTGTGACACAGAGCCACTGTTCCACCATGGTGAAAAGAGATTAAGGTGGATCAGGCATTTGGTCAGGATGCCTCCTTCTGGTATAGGTGTTCTGGCATAGACCCAGGATTCTCTCTCTTGGTTTGCCTTGGAACCCCTTGGCATCCCCCTGAAAGAGCAAGAGGAAAAAGTTGGTGAGAGAATAATAATAATAATAATAATATTTTTTTACATTTATATAGAGTTGAACATTGTGGGGGGTCTCCTCAACCGGCTTCTGGATAATGAGATGGCAGAGATAGCATCCAGCAGTGAGGATGCATTGCCCAGCACACAGAGTGATGGAGCCAATCAGCAGATATGAGGATTGTTAGGAGGCCATGATTTTTTTTATAGTATAGTGTCCCTGTCTCTATACTGGGGCTTTAGGACCCTCACAGGCCACAGGGTAAGACCCTGCTGGTCTCTCTAACGCCTCTTCCAGCAGCAACCTGCAGTTGCAACCAGCAGCAAGTTTTGTCAGAATGTCTCCCATGAAGGTACTGAAAAGGCTCATCCCTGCTTCCCTTCAGTGGGTAAGCATTCTTCGGCTGCAGGTTTATATGGCTATTGGCATGTATGGGATGCCTTTTAAATTAGTTACTACCAGGACTTGATCCCAGATAACCAAAGGGGAAAGAGTGGATACTTGAAAGCTTTAGTAGTGTGCTTTATAAAGGATTGTAATGCTGTGTCCGGTAAATGTTTGTGGGCTAGATAATAAGGTGTTGCCATGTTTGTAAAGTTTGTAAAATATAATTTTTCTTTACCTCTAGGTGGCTCATTTTTTCTGGTGTCTATGGGCTCTCCTGCAGGCAAAACATTCCACCATTGACTTTGACTTCCAGAGGTTAGTTACCTTACTTTTTAAATAAAAAACAATTCCAAGTGATCTTTTTGCTCATAGGTACCCTGGTCTCTGCTCTATCCTCTGTGTACCATAATCAATATGAAACAAATGCCAGGCACAGTGTTTCATGTATAAGGTCATTATCTGGAATGTGGTCACATCTTCACACAGGCTATTAATATGGCTATTAATACAGGACTAAAAAATCATTAAATTTTCATTTTTCATTAAATGCAGATACAGTCTCTGTAATCAAATCAAAGATAATTGCTAAAAATTCAGTGTCGCCAACTAAGTAAGCCAGAGCCGACAGCAGCAAGGAAACAAATCCTTATCCAAGACAGAATAGAGAAACCAGGCGCAGTTGGGCAGTTGGCGGAGAGTTTTACTTCGGCTGGACGCCCGGCACTTAATTTCCAGTTCAATTTTAAGCACAACTATGTCAGATTGTGCAAAGGACTTTTTTGTTTTTGTGTGTGTGTGTGTGTGTGTGTGTGCGCGACTGGTTTCAGTGATCCGTCCACAGGGCTCATTTAGGTGTTCTGGTCTCTGATCATGGTCATCTCTTGGTGCTGATCCACCATCAGATCTGGATAGGGACTGAAAAACAGAATAAGAAAGAAATTAGAATCAGATTTAGAATCAACTTTATTGCCAGGTATGTTTACACATACAAGGAATTTGTTTTAGTGACAGAAGCTCCACAGTGCAACAGGATGACAAGACAAGACACAGATAATGAAAAGAATAATATGTTGTACCAATTATTCTCTCAGCAGTCCTGACTACCCTCTGTAGTCTTCTGAGGTCAGAATTGGTAGCTGAGCTGCACCAGACAGTTATAGAAGTGCAGAGGATGGATTCAATGATAGAAGAGTAGAACTGTTTTAGCATTTCCGGTGGCAGGTTGAACTTCCTCAGCTGACAAAGGAAGTACAATCTCTGCTGGGCCTTTTTCACAATGGAGTCAACGTGAGTGTCCCACTTCAGGTCCTGGGAGATGATGGTTCCCAGGAACCTAAATGACTCCACTGTTACAGTGCTGTCCATAATGGTGAGTGGGGGGAATGCAGGGGGGGTTCCCCCTGAAGTCCACTATCATCTCCACTGTTGTTAGTGTGTTGAGCTCCAAGTTGTTTAGACTGCACCAGTCAGCTAGTTCTTTAACCTTCTGTCTGTAAGCAGACTCATCACCATCTTGAATGAGGCCAATGACTGTGGTATTGTTGAGGGGGACTGCAGGAGGTGAGAACGGTGTCTTTTCAAACCTGCAGAAAAACTTGTTCAGGTTGTCTGCCAGTTGTTGATTCTCCACAGTGCTGGGGAATGGTGTCTTGTAGTTGGTGATGTCTTTCAGACCTTTCCACACAGAAGCTATGTCACTAGAGGAGAACTGAGTGTGAAGCTTTTCAGATCTCCTGATCTCCTTTTCCAGTTTGTAGTTGGTCCGTTTATAGACTCTTACCCCATTCCTGTGAGCATTTTCTTTGGCTTGACGGAGCTGAAGTTTAGCAGTGAACCATGGTTTGCCGTTATTATAAGTTAAATAAGTCCTGGTAGGAATGCACATGTCCTCACAGAAACTGATATATGATGTTACAGCTCATCCAGATCTGTGGCAGCAGCTTTAAAACAGTCCAATCAGTGAGAGAGAAGCAGGTTTGTAAAGCACTCTGCTTCATTAGTCCTTTTGTAAACAGTCCTAAGTACAGGTTTAGTTGATTTCAGCTTCTGCCTGTAGGTCGGTATGAGATGAACCAAACAGTGATAAGAAAGTCAGCTTATTGGATAGAGTGATATGCATCCTTTATTACTGTGTAACAGTGATCCAGTATATTACTGTCTCTGGTTGGACAAGTAACATGCTGTCTGAATTTTGGCTGTTTGAGTGAGAGATTAGCTTTATTAAATGATCAAAACAGAATCTGGGTGTTGTTGCTCAGTCTCTGTGATCAGATAAGAAAGTTTTTGTAAAGCTAAAATTAACTATAACATTCAGCAAAATGTCTGAATAATTAAAAACCAGTAAAAGATTTTGTGGAGTGATCTGACAAATGTTCAGCAGTTCATCCCTGTAAAATGTGTTTGAAAAACAAAAATATTTAAAAATGAACAAAAACAATACAAGCACTTGAGAGCAAAGCACTGTGGCTGTCATTCGCGGTGCCATCATGACTTCTGTCATGACTAATATTAGCATATATGCAATTCTTTTTACAATGTAACAAGAGTGTTCCTGGTTCCATCGGAACTAAATTATGCAGCCTAACAATCCTTTAACACATTTGAATAATAGAAGTGTATTAGTGTGTTATGTGTAAGCTAGGTTAAATAGATGTGTTTTAAATCTAGTTTTAAACTGGCAGAGTGTGTCTGCCTCCCGAACAGTGTTTGGAGATTGTTCCAGAGTTTGGGTGCTAAATAGTAAAAGGATATACCACCCGCAGTTGATTTTTATATTCTAGGTATAACCAATGGCCAGAGGTTTGAGAATACAGCAATCCACACAGCGGCAGAAATGTGTCAAAAACAGCAGCTGAAGAACTTTCCGATGAAAAAAAAGTCACTCGTTTAGAAGTCAGCTTTGTTTAAGAACAGCAAAAATGCTGTCTGTGTATTCTTCAGACTAAAGCTCTTTTCAAACACTCCCTCAGCAAACATGCCCTTCTTGTATCACAGCTTGGTTTCAACACAATTCTCCCTCTCGTGATAAAGTCCACAGCAGCAGCACGAGCTCGGTCAGCTCACCTTGATACTCGCAAACTGCTGTCCATTTACGAACAAATTAATTGTGAAAATTGGGCTTTATTTCTTTTACTCTCTATTTACCTATCGCTGGTGCGAACTTCGAGCCGTCTTCTTTGCACTCTTCTTTCTTACTGCTGTACTGCTCATCACTAACATGACTTCTACCTTTTCTTCCAGATATTCACAAAATGCAATATAATTACAGTCTCTGTGAGATCATCTAAATCAGTGCATACAGATTTAAAGAGCGTCGGTGTGGATTTATGCGTAAGAACATTCTACAATCTGAGCGTGTGCATGCTTTATAAATCAGGCTCCTGTACACCAAAGCCCTCTAGTGTCTTTAACTTTCTCATGCAGTCTTATACAAACTAATAAATGATGAACAAACAGTGTTGCTAGTTTAACGTTGCTGCTTCTACAGGTCACCACAGTCCAGCACATCCCAGGGACATTAGACACAGGGGAAAGTCCATGAGAAGTGGCTGGCTGTGGTGTGTTTGGTTAAAGGGGCTCCTGAACAACTGGAGTTTTTGACTCCACCATGGGATCAGTGTCCATGTTGTTTTGTGAAAACAGGGTTTGGACCTCTTTTGATAAAAAAAAATGGTCAGGTTACCTTATTTCTGTGCAGGGCTGTTTCCATTAAATTCTATAACTGCTTTGCATAATCTGGTCTGGCTGGAAGAGCTGGTGTTTCTGAGGGTTTCCAGGCTCACTTCACAACATAAGCAAAGCAGAGGTGTGCAGAGTGACTGTTCCGGTCCCACTGATTGCCATTTGTTAAGAAATCTATCTATGTGCTGGGCCAATGGCCTGTTAAATCTTATACCATGGACATCGCTTTGTGGGTGCAATGGTGTTATGCATGTTTTCTGCATGCCAGGCCTGTCTTAGATTGAAAATTCCTGAACTGATATGACCTCTGCCATCCTGAACCTGCTGAACATCCCTTGTCTGTATAATAAAATTTGAGTTTTGTTTATTTTCTCTGTCTTTTTATGTTTTTATGCTGTACTTTATTTCTGTGGGTTTTGTTGGCTCATGCTTTAAGTGTATTTCGTTTCCCATGTTGCTACAAATGTGTTAAGCGTAACTAAAGTCAAACATATTTCAAGATAATAGACATATTTCAAGATTTCTCTCTAGTAAAGTTGTTAGTAGCTTTATTTGTACTTTTTGCTGACTGTTGCTGTTAAAAGGGATTCTAGCACTGATATATACATTGTTTTTTCTCTTTTGATCTTTCTAAGGTATGCCATGGCTCGATTCAACTACTACTTTGAAAAGAAGCAAGAGTTCTTCGGAATGAAGCTTCCTTGATTCTTCTACAAGCCTAGTTCAAGAGGTTCTGAAAGAGCCCATCTGTCCTAAGATCACACGCATTATTTCTATATTTAGTTTTATCATCATACTGTAGGATTGAAAGTTACAGGTCCTGTTACAACCCCTTCTTTACAAAAAGGCACATTTGGAATTCTAGGTATAGTGATCAAGACCTATAGGCTGAGATGTTTATAATTGATTAAATACATATACATGTATGTGTAGACATAAAAATATAAATATGAAATAAAGTTCTAATCCAAGTAGAAATGTGGTTTCTTAGTCCTGTTCCTGGAATTAACCTAACAGTAACTGAAACCTGAGTGTTTAATCTCATCATTATACATTACTGACACTCTATTCTCCAATTTGATACTGTTAAGTGCTTTGAAACGATCTGTAACGTTAATAGTGCTATGAGACCCGGCTATGAAATTTTTGGAGTTCTCTGAGACCTCACATGTGACAGTTTCAGGGCTTTACAGAAATACCAAATGTTTGGAAGTTTCACCATGACCACACCTTCCCCCAGGTCTTTAAAGATGGCTAAAATTAATTTTGAGAAAAGATGTACATCCTTATGGAAATATGATTGTTTCGTTTCATTTATAAAGCACTATTAAAACAACAGAGTGTTAAAGAAAGTGCTGTACAATAATAAAAATGACTTCACAAATAAAACAACAATAACAAACACCAGGTAAAACATCAAGGACAGTACAAGCAGAACACTGTTCCATCTTTTTTGAGTAAATATTGTAAACTGTGTTTAATGGAAAAACAAGTTTAGGTGAATGTTTACAGACTAAAATATAAAACAAAACAGTATATGAAATATATATATATATATATATATATATATATATATATATATATATATATATATATATATATATATATATATATATATATATATATATATAACATGAGAATCAGCCTTAAAGTTTCACATAAAAAGTGGTGATTATAAAACATTGCTTTTTTTATTCTTTCTGCTTTCTGTCTATTCATGCCATTTTAATTTTCAGAAAAACTGACTTCTAGTGTACACTACAGAGGACATAAAATAAAATATTCTAGTCTCAAAAATTTTATTTCATTATTGACTTGCTCCTTTATTTAGAAAATGGGAATTCTTCACTATAGTGTGTTGCAGCTTTTCCCATGTTGTAGATACTACAGGAACAAGGGTAAAAACCACTGAAATAGAGGGTTATCTCCAAAGGGTTAACTCTGCAAATGTTTTATTATTATTATTAGTAGTAGTAGTAGTATAATTATTATAAACTGACCACCTACACACAAGATGTACAAGGGTACACTTATCAGACAGGATTTAAACTTTGACAGGCCAAATCATACAAGTACATACAAGTACAAGCAGATGTAATAGGACTGTCTTTGTTACCGGACTGCTCTGTAACGGCAGGAAGGATTAAACATTGAAGAATAATATTGTGTTTGCGGAACCGATGAGTGCAATTCAACTTTACTCCACAAAGTGGCACTGTTTAAAATATAATCACAACGCCATTTGCGACTATAATTAGTGCATAAATAAAACAAATAATCCTCAGCAAAAGTTTACTGGTTTGAATGGCTTTAATTGTATTAGAATGGGGTCTTAATTACAACAGTAAACGTCAGCATGTTATCTTTGCCATAGACGTTTTCCCTGTCCTGCTTTTTGAGAAATAAAGTCCTGGAAAAAGATTCCAAGATGGCGGCGCGTTAGTAGCGGCGCAGCGGCCACTCTGGAACCAAAATGGTATTTTTTGTACGTTTCAGCCAAAATTTCGCAGGGCATGGACACCAATGCGCGGACATTTTAATGTTTTAAACAAAATATTTGTGTTTCTTGAAATCTGCTGCTTCATTTAATGTTTTGCAGATAGAGCCTTATAATTCCAAGCATTGTGTTCATGCAAAATATTGAAAGCAGTACAAGTTTACTTGATTTGATTAGATGCGTAATGGGTGCTTATTTTTTGTTTGGATTCAATCTATAAGTTTTGTTTAGATCGAAAAATAAATTCAATTAACGAACTTTCTCCACCAAAAAAAAATATAGAATTTGTGCCAGGTTATATAAAATTGTTTTCAAAGACAGATAATATTGTTTCATTTTAAGTTATAAAATGTAGATGCGAAGCATTAACCTAACCTTCTTTCTTTCTTTATTTCCCTTCCACTGGACACTGAACTTGAACACTGCCTGAGGCTGGTTTAACAAGCACTTCCTCTGTCTGGTGGCCTCTTTAAGACAAATCGGTTCATCGGTTCACAAATTACAGCCCTCCCCTACCTTTAGTTTGTTCCACCATCCATGCAAAATATACACAAAATTGACAGTTTTTTTACACACACACAGGGCTTATTGGCTACACCACAGATGAAGTCATTCAGCCAAAACTGGAATATGATAAAAAAAAAAAAAAAAAAAAAAACGAAAATATGACTTCAATGACCCATACGTTTCTATGGAGAACCACAACAAACTCTATTGGGTGAACCATCTGTTTATTTCATATGTGAATGCGTGTATTCTGCAGGAAGCATGCAGAAAATCTCCTGTTCTCTGGACTTTTCCTTGTTTGCAGAGCGTCTGTGTTTTCCATTATCTCACAGACGTTTCCTAAACACTTTGCTTTAAGAGCACGCCATAACACTTCAGGCTTTTAATCCAGCATTTCTCAAAAGCAAAGTATCTAAGTTTGTTTAATAGTAGGCAAAACGTGATGAAAATATGCTAGTATATAACGTCTCTAATGTGCTGTTAGTGCTAAACTAAGGAAATTTATCCGAGATGTTTGCTACTATATTGATCTGTCATATCCATCATGAATGAATCTGTGACCGCATTAACCTAAACGAATGTGGCAATAATTCGCCATTTGTATGCACACAAATAAATTTCCTTGAAGGTTTCGTTAATGTAACAAGACACTGAATTGTTAGTAAAGCAATGCATATCATTGGAGGAACTGATGAATATGTTTTCTTTTTTAATTTGATTTATTGTTTTAACAGGTTCTTGAATCAAATTGTCCAAAAGAACTGGTTTGGCAAAATGAATCACAATTTTTAACATTTAGCATGTTTGTCCTAACCAGCTATAACAGTGACACACAATGTGAAACAGTGAATGTTATTATATACAACAAAGGTTAACAGACATCTACCATATTTTGTTGTCCTTGAGATTGTGTGTGTGTGAGAGAGAAAGAAAGAGAGAGTAATAGTGGAAACTATGTGTGCACATGCACTTCAGCAGTCCTTTCAAAATAAAAGTTGCTTTTATAAATTGAAAAGTAAGGCTATAACTTTTGCCTGTTAGTAATTTATGTGTTTTTTGAACATGCTTTACTGAGTTAAAACAACATACAGTTCTCTACGGTCATGTAAGACACTGAGCTATTACATAGAAAGTACTTTGTATAAGTTTTTACTTATAAGCGGGCAAATATAAGTTGCAAACTCATACAGACTTTATGCTACCGGTCAGAGGTCAGGCTTTCTAAATCTGTGACCATTTAATCATAGAAAAGAAAGATGTTTTTGATCAGTTATTTCAGTTCTTTTTAACACGACCCTTTTATTTTGAAACAGTGAGGGTGTTCTAACAGCAGAGCTGTTTATTGCAGAGGCTCTTGCACGCTGGAGTCTGAAATCTGAAACCAAGGGAGGGAAGAGAAATAGACGGAGGAAGAGAGATTTTCTCTTTTGAGTACAGTAAATTTAAAGAGAGAGGGAGAGGGTGCTGAATGTGTAAAGAATGCAAGAGCTTTGGGACGGAGGGGAGTATGCAGGGAGGGAGAGGGAGAGAGAGAGAGAGAGAGAGACAAAGAGAGAGAGAGAGGGAGAGAGGGAAAATGTGAGTCAGGAGGGAGGGAAGTAAAGAGGAGAGGTGATGTCAAAGTAGTTGAGCTCAGAGAGTAAACAGATCTTAAGACTGCAGCATGTGTTTATCTGCTCAGCTGAAGAGGCTCAGTCGGCGGCCAGGCCATATTCTCTTCTCAAAGTTCACTACCCTACTCATCATCTTCCTCTTGTCGGCTCAGGGCACAGCCTGGCCGTATGGTAGGTCTGATTTATGTGCTTTTGTTGTCTGTGAGTCAGCATCAACTGAGCTGTCCCTTTACACACTTTCTCTCTGTCTTTTCTTTTTTCTTTTTACTTTTTTAATGCTTGAGGTATAGGAACTGTTTTGTTGCTTTATATTATAGTAAACAATTGCAATGTTTTAGTGAGGTTCTTCTTCTTCAAAACAACAACAACAACAACAACAAAAACACTCCCAACTTTGTTAACGGAATGTGAAATGTGAAAAGGGGGTTCATTCTTAGAAGTGAATCAGGGGGAATTTATTTTTTTGTTTCGTACGTGGAATCAAGTCTATACATCTAATCAAACTGAAAACACAGAGTAAATAACACAAGGTGAACTACAACTGTAAACTTCATAAATTCCCATTCAAGGAATCTTCTTGTTTTAATCTTACAGACCCCTAGATTAGATACATGCTGAGACTGTTTACAACATAGATTAAGAGTAAGATCATTGACTCTTTATTCCCTTGCTCACCACCCTTTGGCAAAGACTAGATTGGGGGTTGGGCTCTTGGGGGTGACTCTTCTTCTCCACATTTAAGTCAATTAAAGGCTATGCCTTACTTCACGTACAGGCATTCAAAAGTATGTTTACAGAGTTGCACAAAACATCCCTCAAGCAGAGGCTAGTTAGAGAGTAAATGCATTCATATTGGGCTGTGGTTTCCTTTATTTGTGGGTTAAAGCATGTAGAGCTTGTTCAGAGTGAGGGTACTGAAAAAAAGAAACCAAGTGTCATATTCCATGGCCGCTAAATCTTTCTGACCTGTGGAATATCCAACCACTGTAATAAACTATAATAATTTTTATTTACATGCCAGCTAACATTGATAGCAAACAATGCTTCAATAATGCTGTATTAAAAAAAAGATCTGCTAAAAGGATTTGTTTATTCACTAAACTGTGCAATTAAAGGCATAATTATTTAGGAAGGTGCTTACCAAAACTATTTCTAGGAATATGGTGTAATGATTTTTTTCCAAACAAGTTACAAAATAGCATAAATATGAGGTCATTGGCCTCATTGAATTTTTGAATGTACTCAACCATGGCTAAACTAATCCTGCATGGACTATTTATGCATTTTTAGTCTGCCTGTGCATGTTATAGTTTGTCATATAAAACCACTGAAATGTTGTTGTTCTGAGCTTTTTCAAGCTTTTTTTTTGAGGGTAGTTGTAGAGTGATGATTCCATTCAGCTGGAGGAATACATAAATCATTATAGTTGGAAATGATTGGAATATTCTCAATGCCAAAGAACCTCAGGAAGCTACCTTTAAAGACTATTCCCTGTTTATTTTATTATGTTCAGATCTCCAATTGAAATACATGAACCAGCCCCAACAAAAAACTCAGTAATAACTATGTTGAACAATGTTGAACTATGTAGTCATCCTGACTAGTTAGTTTGTGCATGTGCAGGAATGTCAAAAATTTCAAGGAAAGTCAAAGGATCTACGTATCACTTAAATATTTCTCAGATCTGCAGTATGCCATGTATAAGATACCACAACCAAGTTATTTGCTGAAGCTAAGAAGGGTTGAGTCTGGTTAGTACCTAAATGGGAGACCTCCTGAGACAATTGGTTGCTGCTTGAAGATGTGTTAGTGAGACCAGCAGGTCCTTTAATGTTGATTTTTTTTTTCTATAAAGTCAGCATTGCCCGTATGATCACCATATTAATGAACACCATATTAAAATTAACTTCATTTATAATGGACCATATCATATCCTGACGTTGTTTAAGATCTGCACAGCACCTTACAACATCTTATGCATTATGCTTCATTATAACACCTTATAATGTATTATAAACACAGGGTTCTTAAAAAGTGTGATTTTTTTTTTTTTATTCCAGTTGATTTCAGTGTGTAAGGAAAGTATTCAGACTCCCTTAAATTTTTCACTCTTTGTTATATTGCAGCCACTTGCTAAAATCCTTTTTATGTATTTTATGTATTTGTATTTTTTTCCTCATTAATGTACACACAGCACCCCATATTGACATAAAAACGCAGGATTAACATTTTTGTAGATTTATTAAAAAAGAAAAACTGAAATATCACATGGTCTTAAGTATTCATACCCTTTGCTGTGATACTCATATTTAACTCAGGTGCTGTCTATTTCTTCTGATCATCTTTGAGATGGTTCTATACCTTCATTTGAGTTCAGCTGTGTTTGATTATACTGACTTAATTATGAAAGCCACCTGTCTATAGAAAGTTGTAGAAAGTCAACCATCACTGCAGCCCTCCACCAGTCGGGGGCCTCTCCTCAGTGCAAGACACATGAAAACCTGCATGGAGTTTGCTAAAAAAACACCTGAAGGACTGATAGATGGTGAGAAATAAGATTCTCTGGTCTAATTAAACCAAGAAAGAACTTTATTAATTCTAAGCACTGCTCATCACCTGTCCAATACAGTCCCAACAGTGAAGCATGGTGGTGGCAGCATCACGCTGTGGGAGTGTTTTTCAGCTGCAGGGACAGGACGACTGGTTGTAATCAAGGGAAAGATGAATGCTGCCAAGTACAGGGATGTTCTGGACGAAAACCTTCTCCAGAGTGCTCAGGACCTTAGACTGGGCCGAAGGTTCACCTTCCAACAAGACAATGACCCTAAGCACACAGCTAAAATAACGAAGGAATGGCTTCACAACAACTCTGTGACTGTTCTTGAATGGCCCAGCCAATTGAGCATCTCTGGAGAAACATGAAAATGGCCATGTCCACCAACGTTTACCATTCAAACTGAAAGAAATGGAGACGATCTGCAAAGAGGAATGGCAGAGGATCCCCAAATACAGGTGTGAAAAACTTGTTGCATCTTTCCGAAAAAGACTGGCTGTATTAGATCAAAACGGTGCTTCTACTAAATACTGAGCAAAGGCTCTGAATACTTAGGACCATGTGATATTTCAGTTTTTCTTTTTTTAATAAATCTGCAAAAATTCTGTGTTTTTCTCTCAATACGGGTTGCTGGGTACATTAATGAGGAAAAAAACTTAAATGATTTCGCAAACTGCCGCAGTATAACAAAGAGTGAAAAATTTAAGGGAGTCTGAAAACTTTCCGTACCCACTGTATATATAGTTTTTTACTCAAAGAAAACAAAAATAGCATTACATTCTCTTCTGAGTTACTTCTTGTGCCATTTTAGAAAGTATTAGAACATGCACTCATTTCATTTTCCCCCACAAATATAAACAGGTTTGATTATGTCATATACGTTTTTAAGTACTCTCTACTTATGATGAGAACAAGGTCATTTGTTGGTAATATCATTTCTACGTTGATGTTAAATTCTGGTCTTTTTTGAAAGTAGCTAATTATTCAGCTATTAGTAGCAAAGTAGCTAATTATTCAGTCTAAAGTGCGTTCTTCAGCCGCTTTAACTGAAAACATCTTGCACTGGCAAGTGTCTAGAGCCCAACTAAATCAAACACTCACCAACATAATGGTAATAAAAAAAATGAAAAATGTTCTCCATTGATTGTACTCAAAGTTTACTACTGTTATACTTAATGTATACTTTTCTATACTAAAGTATAAACTTGAAATATACTACTTTTTGGTAAGGGAAAGTCTGTTTGCGCCATCTTTCCTTAGTTAGTTGGTTGTCATGGTTATTCATTTGATTTATACATTTTATGTATTTCATTTAGGTTCTGTTTTAGTCTACATGTCCTGTGTCATCTATCTTTGATGTGTTGCATATTGCTTTGTTCATGATGGATTACCATGAAACATACTGCATTTTAATGCTATTGTTTTTATTGTAGACCGATTGTAAATTAATTCTTATAAACATGCCACTACAAACAATAACTGCACTCAGACACCGGAGGAGTTATTTTTGAATAATCAACTCAAGGCGGAGGGTTTCTGAAGCATGCAGCAAACTGCTACAACAAGCATGAGTCATGTATCTGAATATTAAGCAGTGAGCTCATTGGCTACTGATACAGGAGAGAGCCAATCAGCTGTGCCATGTGGTAGTGATGTCTCGATCTTAAAACATATTATATATATGAGTATAAGAATGTGCTTATGTTATTGTGTTTTATTTATTAGATTACAGGTTCCTGTACAACTACTGTCCAGGGCCCGAGTGGAGTGTGATGTGTAGGGGATGCTGTGAATATGATGTCATCCACTGTAAATGTCCTCTTCAAGGAACTTCGGTAGGTTATGCAGTGCCATGCTGTCGTAATGCTGTAAATGAATGCGATGCCTGCATCATCCATCCTGGTGAGCAGATAACACACAAACACATTTACAACTCTTATTAATTTTTCTCTTCTTGTGATAAACATTTCATGGTTTTTCCATTTGATCCTCAATCCGTATTTTGCCCAGTGCTGGGTAAAATATGGGCAAACCCTGGAATTGATCTGTTTTCAACCAGAACTTGGGTTAAATCCCAGTGGCTGGGTTTGTCCATATTTTACTCAATGCTGTTTTGTATTTAACCCAGCGTTTTATTATAAGCCAGTGTCAACAGCTTAAAAGCAATCGAACATCTGAAAGAAAACTGAATGTCATATATGTTACATATGGTAAAGATTCCATTAACCAAATTGTGGATTTTGACATTTGGACCCTAAGAAAGATTTTGTCATACGCATGACTATATAATGTCTGCAACAGGAACAGATCATTTTAAGCCAATAAACTCCAGGAAAGTTTTCAGTCCAGTGATCCAGTAAGTGAGGGCATTCAAATAATCAGGATAAAAAGAAAAAGAGGCTCTTTACATCAGTGACCTGTTGCATGGAGCTAGCTGACCAAACTCAGTCAGTGCAGGGTCAGAGTTGATCATTCCCGCCTGGTTTAGATCAGGTTCAGTTGACTCACGAAGCTTGATATAGACATTCTCGATCATTTTGAAGTTTGATCCAGAGTTCGTGATTAACTCAGTGGAGCGTGTGCAGCTGAAAATCTGACACAAAGAGCAGCAAAAAGCCCATCACACAGAATAGAGAAAGAATTAGATCAATTACTTAAGATTGTCGTTCTTAAACATATCATGCATTTTAAATGCATTTATAAGGCATGCGATAGGCACTGCTGAAGCAGAAATAAAATACCTGACAATGAAAATAAATCAACCCAATTTAATAATTCATTTAGCTCCATGGTTCCTCTAGTGGAAGCTATAGGGAATACCGTTCGTATGACCAGTGTCTGAAGCATGTGTGAAATCACACCAAATCCTTTGGACCGCACAGCCCATGATGTCATAAGCAGCACAGTTGGAAGTATAGGAGGGCGCGATGCAATGTGTAATGCACATTTTCCGTGGGGATGGCTGGTTTAAATACCCTAAATGGCTGAAAACAAGGAAAACATCACTAGATCTTTAACGGCTTATTTTAATTCTAGATCTTTCCCTTTTTTTTCCCGTCAGGCTGCAGCATATTCGAAAACTGCAAGCGGTGTAACAATGGCACATGGGGCCCAAGGGATGATTTCTTTGTAAGAGGGCAGTACTGTGCAGAGTGTCGCCCAGGCTGGTCTGGTGGGGACTGTTTAAGTAGGTTTCTTACACCGCAGTCTTTATACATTATGATGCTGTTTTGTTGCCGTTGTTCTTTTCTATTAAAAGTCAGCCAGCTTACCAGGATAAGCATCATTATTCTGATATTCTAAGTAAAACTACACAGTTAATCCTGTATCGCTTTCATACAATTATTCCTGTATTGGTCATTTGCGGATTTGATCAAATGATCTGGAGCTTAAAGCTTATAGTATTATAGACTGCAAAAATTTGGATGAGTAGTTTATTCAAATGTACTATTAGTATAATTCTTTTAAACTATAAATAGGTAAGCATACTTTTAGTCTACCTTTTATGTACTTCTCAGAAATGCGTTTTATGACGGAAAAGTATATTTCAGCTATATTTGTGCTTTACGAATCCGTGTTTTCATTATTACATGGGAGGGGGCGCTAGTACACATCTTTTGGACTGAAATTCCAAAAACACATACACTGTAAAAAATGATTCACTATATTTATGTAGTAAAATTGTTTCTAAATATTACAAATATTATTAATTAGTTTAACATATAATTACTTACTATTATTCAAATTAAAAATACCAACAAAAATGGCCAGTAGTTGCCGATCAAGAAACGTAAACTTTGACGCAAACTTTTCACAAATTCACATACAGGCAAAAGCTTGTTTTTTTCAGGCTTTATTTCTGTGTTATTGAAAGCATCTGATGTTAACCAACAATCGCTGATAGCGAAAATCTTATTTGCTTATTACCACTGCATTGGTCAGTGTTTGGTTTAGGTGGGCTTTTGACTTTGCAGTAGTTAGACAAGACAAGAGAAAAGATGATGATTGCGATTTGACTTAAACCACTAAACTCATGAAGAGTTTGAGTTATCATAGCAGCCCTGTATTTTGTGAGTGTGTGTGTGTTCTGGTCTCTGATGAACATAATCTCTGGGTGCTGATCCACCATCTAATCTGGATACGAACTGAGAAACAGATTAAGAAAGAAACAGACAAATTTTAGCATAGATGCCATTCTTTTTACGATGTCACGAATGCATTGTGTTTTAGTGGTCCCAGTTCTGGCTGATCTAATAAATGCAGCCTAACCATCCTTTAACAGATTTGAATAATAAAAGCATATTAGTGTGTTACGTTTAGGCTAGGTTAAAAAGATGTGTCTTTAACCTAGATTTAAACTGACCAAGTTTGGTGTTTCCCGAACAGAGTTAGGGAGATTGTTCCAGAGTTTAGGTGCTAGATAGGAAAAGGATCTGCCGCTCGCAGTCGATTTTGATATTCTAGGTATTTTCAAATGGCCAGAGTTTTCAGAATGCAATGGACATGCAGGACTATAATGTGATAAGAGCTCACTCAAGTATTGAGGAGCTAAACCATTCAGCGCTTTGTAGGTAATTAATACGATTTAAAAGCTATCCAATGTTTGATAGGAAGCCAGTGCAGTGTTGACAGAACCGGGCTAATATGATCATACTTCCTAGTTCTAGTAAGGACTTTCATTTTGGACTAGCTAAAGTTTGTTTATCCAGTGTGCAGAACAACCACCCAATAAAGCATTACATATCTAACCTCAAGGTCATTAACATATGAATTAACATTTCTGCATTAGACGTTAAAAGCATATGTCATAATTTGGATACACTTTTAAGATGAAAAAACGCAGTTTTACAGATGCTAGAAATATGGATCGATGGAAAGATTGCTGTAAAAAACAGCACACCCAGGTTCCTAACTGATGTAGAAGAATTAACAAAGCAGCCATCAAGTGTTAGACAGTGTTCTAGATTATTACATGTGGGATTTTTAGATTAGCACCTTTATATCGACTATGCATTCTGTTAGTTTAACAATTTGGTGTGTATCACCGGGTTGCGATGAAATATACAGCTGAGTGTCATCAGCATAACAGTGAAAGCTAACACAATGTGTCCAGATAATATATCCCAGAGGTAACATGTATATTGTGAAAAGTAACGGCCCTAGTACTGAGCCTTGTAGTACTCCATATTTTACTTGTAAACGATATGATACCTCCTCATTTACTGCTAAAAACTAATAGTGGTTAGATAAATATGATTTGAACCATACTAAGGCGCTTCTGCGAGAATCTGGAACGGCTATCCGGGCCATGAGTGCAGAATGGGATCCATGGGTAATGGAAACAGCTCTCCTGGCTGTGATTGTGGAGGGGGATCCGCGGGAAAGGAGAGTGGCTCTCCAGTCCATGATTGCGGAGAACGATCCACAGGAAACAGTAACGGCAAAGGCTCTCCCGGCCAAGACTGCGGAACGGGATCAGTAGTAATGGGAACGTATCTCCTGTCC